>NW_003551313.1:0-2539 GCF_000090795.2 Amphimedon queenslandica | reverse complement strand
TTTGTCAGCGACTAGTTTACGGCCAGATCTAAACTATGCCCAAAACTACTAATTTGAAGCCATCATTATTTACTGCAATAGAATTAGAACCATTTCTGTTGATGTACAAGCAAAGTTATTACTTTGAAGCTCCCATTTAGTTAGTCTCTTAAACTGCTGCTAAATTCTGTCCAGTATGATCTTGAAAAAGAGGAACTACCGTATAGCGGAAAATTTTCGTGGCCCAAAATTTTCGTGGATTTGGAATTATGAAGATTTCGTGGTAAAATTTTCGTGGTAAAATTTTCGTGGATTTGGAATTATGAAGATTTCGTGGTAAAATTTTCGAGGCAAGAGCCAGACTGCCATATTGCGCATGCGCAGTTTTCCCGGACACGCCTACTCACGTGTAACTAATTGAAGTTATTGAACTGTAGGCGTTCGCTGCGTAGAGTACAGAAAGAAGACAAGAAAGATCACTGAATTGATTATGTTTGAGATAAACTACGCTGTTAGGGGAAACCACATCTACCAGAGGATTTGGACTCCAGTCATTGGAGAGGAATTAATCTGCAAGAGAGACCTAACAAATCATCACGATCGGTTTGCTGTGGCGGTAATTAAAGATATAGATACCGTTGTTGGCCATGCTCCCAGAAAAGTGTCCTCTGTGTTCACTTTATTTTTAAGGCATGGTGGAACTATTAAATGTAGAGTAACCGGTCATAGGTGCTATTCAAAAGACTTGCCTCAAGGTGGGTTAGACGTTTCATGTGTCTACGTGTTTGATGGAAAGGAAAAGGATCTTTTGAAAGCAGAGGAACTAATAAAACAGGCAATGATATCTATTCCTGATTCACCCATTGCAGAGCCTTTGAGTAAAAGAAGAATTGGTATGAAGCCAGATGTTCATTCAGAGTCACCTAGTGAAAAAGCAGTGGACTGTGATTTAATTACAAGTGTGTTGAGAGGAGAGAAACTGTCTGATAAACACATGTATTTAGCTCAAGGTATTTTAAAAAACCAGTTCCCTGACTTGAAAGGCTTACAGTCGACACTTCTACAGGGAAGGAGGCAGGTGGTTTGCATTGATCCAACTGATTGTCGCAATTGTCTTCAAGTCATTAATAGTCGAGAAAACCATTGGATATTGGCATCAAGTGTTGGTTGTGGAAATAAAGTTAATATCTATGATTCCGTCTTTAGTCAGCTTGATGAAGAAACAAAACAAGTTGTTTGTAAATTATTTCAAATTGATCCCATTAATATTGAGATGAAGACTTTTCAAAAGCAGGTTGGTGGAACAGAATGTGGACTGTTTTCTATTGCAGCTCTAACTGCTATTGCTTTCAGTCAAGACCCTAGCAAAATAACTTTTTCTCAAGAGAAAATGAGAGATCATCTTGCTACTTGCCTCAGAAATGAACATTTTACATTGTTTCCCAATTTATAATTGAATTGAAATTGATTATTTATTCAAAACAAAATTAGTTTTATTAAAATGAAAAATTAACATAATCAGTTATTCCAACACCCTTAAATCCATTTAATATAATATCTGGTTTAGACTTGAAATAATCATACATGTCAATCAGCCACTTTGCTCCCAAAGGCTTCATTATACTCAATCGTACATCAATCATCGTTTTCTCTCCTTCTTTCAGCTGCTTACAAACTTGTTGTGCATACCACTTCTGGAACTTGTCACGTAAGAAGACCTTTGCAGGTTTATTTAAACTTACATCCAGCGGCTGTAAGCGATCAGTACAGTTAGGAAGAACAAAAACAACATCAATATTATTTGTGTCTAATAGTTCTAAAATTGCCTGTGTGCATTGACCTCTAAATACATCGTAAATTACTAAAGCACGATGATCAGCCTTGAGCTTGAGTTCCTCTCTCTTTCTAGTTATGTAAGGTACTAGTATCTTCTCAATGTAATCTTTCACTGTTCTCTCATTACACCAGTGATTGTGAGTGAAGGTGATATCCCAGTCTGGAGGAAAATTAAATGATGGAATACATCTAGGTGTTTTTCCCTGGTAAACAAGTTGAATTGGTAGGAAATCTCCAGCCATGCTACAGCCATACACACCAGTAATCTGTCTCTTATCGTCTATTCCACTAATCTCGACTCTCTTGGATCCCTCCTTTGCCATTGTCCAAGCTGATACTGGTACATAATTTATACCAGTTTGGTCCCAATTAATGACCAAAGCAGGAGGAACTTCTTCCATTTCTATAACAGCTTTTATATCTGACAGAAATTGAGCCTTTACAACATCAAAATCCTCTACCAAGACCTTAGCTTTAGTTGTTCCTTTTTGCTTTACTAGCCCCATTCTATGCAACGTATTTTTTCCCCAGTGTCTCGTCAATGATATATGACCTCCATTGCTAGCTAGTAAATGACTGTCACTATTCATTATAATTCCTTCGGCACAGCTGATTACAATGGCTGTATTTACGACACCTCCATTATCACGTATGTTTTGTATATATTCACAAACTTGCTTATCGAAATCTTCTCCAATAGTTAGAGGTCGACCTCTTTTTTTCC
>NW_003551312.1:0-2539 GCF_000090795.2 Amphimedon queenslandica | reverse complement strand
AATCACTTCAAATAGTAATAAACAAACTACAACAGAGCAAGCATTGAGGGACAATAAATGATGTCACCTATGTATAACTGAAATTGATTGACAAAACTGCCTATAATAATCATGTGTATGTGTCATTTATGTTCTAATGTGTGTACTATAATTATTAATCATTTATATCCTCCTATTATCACTCTATTTTACTATTGTTGAGTTCTCTTCGTTCAATACTTGAGCATCTCAGTTTTGTTGTTGTGTGAAACGTATATGAAACCTTGTGAGTCCCTAGCGACACCATAACGTGATACATTAGGACATGTTTTTAAGACATCGCTAGAATTTGGAGCTATGATATTCATTTTATCAGAACTGATAGTGACCATCTTGTACCCTTCACAATCTATCGTTATTCCTGTTGCGTTTCCACCAGCATTATATTCCCCAGCTTTGTTCCATTCCCCATTGTCAGATCTAGTGTGTATTGGTACTGTGTTGGACTCAAGAGCAGCATGGATTGAGCCATTGACGCCCACTGCTACATCAACCGGTTTAGCATTGGGTTTAATAGAAGAGACCGCCTTTCCCTGCATAGTGAGGACCAGTATACGGTCGTTGCCATAATCAGCAATGAATAGGTGTCCCTCATTATCACATGCTATGCCACGTGGATTATCGAATTGCTCTGGACCGTTTCCATTCTCTCCAAACTCTCCAATAAAGTCACCAGACAGAGCATACATCTTTACCTTGTGGCTGTTGGAACTGACTACGTATAAAGTATCATTAGCCACTACCACTCCCCATGGGTTTGAAAGGTTACCTCCAGCATTATCATTGCCACCAATCTGTTTGTAGACCTCACCATCTGTTTGCAGTACCATTACTGTGTGGTTATCATAATCTGATGCATACAGCAGACCTGTAGCATAATCAATGGCTATACCACGTGACGCTGACTTCTGTAGAGGCAGTGTTGCAATGGGTGCATCAGGATTCACTTCTTTTTTGTAATCTCGTGGTGGATGGGCCCACATACGAAATGGATCAGTAGTAACTAGTGGGACGTTACGTATTTTCACTTTGAGTTGATACTCGCCACTGTTGGGCACAGTGATTGATAGTGTGGCACATCCATCATTCTGTTTCTCTGATTGTGTAATGGATACTTTAGGTAGAGGTGCATCAGCATCATCTTTATTGATCAGCTCATACTGGAACAAGACATTCCCTTCCAATGGCTTGTTCTTCTCATCTCGTAGTATCACCTTAAAAACTCTCTCCTTGCCAACCAGTGCTTCTTGTACTCCTAATCCCTCAATGGTACAGCATTCAAGATGAGGCACTCCAGGAAAGTAACCAAGAGACTCTATTGAGTCAATTATAGGACCAACTTCTAATGATGTATTGATTATTTCGTTCTCTTGAAGGTCAAGTAGAAATCGGCTAAAGTTATCCAGTACACGGGTAACTTGTGCTTTAACAACTTTCTTAACTGTCAGCAGCTCCTCTGGTGTGTGGTTGTTGACAGCATCATTCATTGTCTCATCAAGAAACGTTAAAATGTTCTTCAGTTTCTCGAACTCATGTATTTGGGCCTGCAGGACTTCCTCCTTGCCACTGTCTATGCCCTTGCACCTCTCATGCAGTGCCTCTTGCCTTACCCTCACTGCTTTCACAAGATCCTCACATGCACCATCAATACTGGTCAAGGCTTTCTTTGAAGATGCTTTAATTTTTTTCTCCATCTTTTTACCAGCTGCTATTGCCTTGTCTAGTTGACCCATGGCACTGGTTATATCTGGCATTACCTTTTTGAGGTCTTCTTGCTCACTCTTGGCAACTTTCTCAAGATAGTCTCTCTTGTGTCCATTATGAGTAGTCATCAGACAGTCCCTGCAGACTAACTCCTCATCATCAAGACAGTAGAACCTCATTTCTTCCTTCTTGTGATCCTGGCATATTTGAGGTGGGTGCTGTATCCTCAGTGACTGTCCTTCCTTCTTTTTTATAGACTCCAACTCGATGACTTCATGTGTTCGCAGCTCCTTCCATCTCTGATGGTCAGCTTTGCATGTATCGCACATAAACATGCAGCAATTGGCACAGAAGGATGAGGCTCCCTTGTTGTCACAGCGATCACAAGACACTTTGCTATCCATTTTCTTCTTGTAACTTGTGACCTCAGCGAGATGGCTCAGTCTCAGGTTGATAGGCAACCCAGCACTTGCTTCTTCACCATTAGAAGATAAGACAGTCCTCTGTTCACATGTTGGACAGTGCACGTGCCTATTTCCTCCATCTGTTTTTACTTCCTTGTCAATATGCTTGAGGAGGCACTTCTTACAGAATGAGTGAAGGCATGAGAGCAGTAAAGGTTCTTTGTAGAGCTTGTGACATATAGTACACATAGGATCAATGACTATACTATTGCTGGGCACTACTTCATTTGAGGCCATAATCAATAGCTTACTGATGATAAACTTCACAAAATACAAGTATCGATCTAAAGCCGGTGTGGTGACTATGGTCTATAGCTAGATCTATGGAACAA
>NW_003551311.1:0-2541 GCF_000090795.2 Amphimedon queenslandica | reverse complement strand
CGTTAGTAGCAATAAACGTAAGAGTACTGATTTACAAAAGTCCAATTGCCCAATAAAAGAGTAAAATATGTGACAATAATGCTTTAAGTCAGCCTTGCCCCCGAAAAAGAAAAGTTGATGTAGACAAAGTACTGACATTACTTCTTTGGTATTGCCTCGCTTAAAAAAGACGATAAATTAATTGTTTCAATTAATTTAAAAGACCTAAAAACCAATTTTAATGTCAAAGATCATGATTGTTGTAGTAGTCTCATTGTATCTATAAAACTCTGAAACATTAAATGTAAAGCAAAAGATGATAAAACCAAGTGTGTTGTAAGATATAAAACTCTCAAGCATTTAATTAAAGACAAGTAATCCAAAAAAAGATGATGATGAAGAGCCTCCCAACCCAGATATTGTGAGAAGGAGACAATGGGATTATGTTTATGACCCTGGTAATGAAGAATATCAAAAGGTGGTGTGAGATTTTAAATCTGAAATTTGTCACAGCTGCTTGAATCTTACCTGGTAGTCCAACAACACCATTGTCAGATGAAAAAGTTCCTAATAGTACTCTTGATGATTCTGGTGATGGGAACTGTTTATTTTATGCCCTTTCATATCTCATCACTGGGTGAATTTCTCAGCATAATGAATTACGTAAAGCAATTGGTAGTAATATGCCAAACTTTGAAGAATTGTTTCATGTTACATTAAGTGCAACCAGATATTCAAGCATATATATATACATAAATAAGTCCAAAATGCAGAGAAATTGTGTGTGGGCACTGACACAAAGATTATTACACTAACTGCAATATTAGGTACAACCATATATTCATATTCACTAACTCCTACTTTTGTTGGCTGGGCTAGATATGGAAACCGATCTTTATATGGCATTCCTTGTAATAATAATACACCTGCTTTGTATTTGAAGCATGTTAGTACTAATCATTTCCAAGCAGTTAAGTCTATTAATATTTCTTAAACATTGATTGATGATGGAAGTGGGTATGGTGAATGGGAAGTCCATCACGTTAAAGACATTGGTTGTTTAATGTGACTTATATTTCACTGCATGTGCAATGTGAATGATGTGTGTGTGAAAACCATTGGTGCATATCCACCCGGCATTGCTCAGTATCAAGGGATCAAACTGCATTCAGGATGTGGGATTAATCAATGTATAACAGTGAATATTGAGTACTTGTCACTATAACGGACTGGGAGAGGGTGTGAAAGAGGTTTACTGTTCATTAGAGTTTAGCATTGATTCAAATTTGTGTGATTATCATTTATGTAGGACAGAGGGTTAGGAAGGGAGGAAGCTGTCAATATTGAACCTGGATCTTGTTTGTGGCTTGTACTACATGTTTATTACAAATAAAAGGTGCTTATGGATCTGGGAGCTGCTGAAAAAACTTTAAAGGACAAGAAAAATTTTTGAGTAAAATTAAAAGTTGTTATTATTAAGCAATATTATGTCTAAAATGCATGCATGCACATACATGTATGATCCAATCAGAAACAATGTAGATGCTACCATTATTATTATTATTGTTATTGTCACATTCATACTTTTCACAGGTACTTGCTTGGCACAAGGACTACAATGTGGGTGTTAAAAAGTAAGGTTTGATGTAATAATAAAGTTTGTTAACCATTACTGTTTGTGCTATTGTTATTATTAGCCTGTGAGTTTGCATTGCTTACTTTTGATATGTTTCTATTACTATGTTTTACAAGTAATTACAGCTGGAAATGATCTGCTGATTCAGCAATACATTTGCTTGATATTGGAATGTGCAATATAATGAAAGGCAATTCTGTATTTAGATTGTCGTAACTAAATTAATTAATTTATTAAATGTATCTTAATGTTTTGTTGCAGCTCCTTGATTAGTAGTTGTATAACGTGGTAGGAGGTGCCAACTTACATATGTATGGGTTTTATATTACTGTATATAGTCTTAGCAATGGAATATGTGAGATAGATAATAATGTGAGATGTCTTATGTATTTTGGTATAGGTTATGATTCTAGGTTACATACTTTATATTTGTTTGATGATTCTATCATTAATTATGGCCACAGTAAGTACTTTCTTTACTCAATATAAATGAATGCTTGCCAATGTATCTTTTGTTGTGTGCATGCATGATCTCATTAACAATACAAAAATAATTGTCTGCACATTGGAATGTATTCATGTGGTTTATTAATGTGTACTTGTACAATGCTGGTTTCGTAAAAGAAGCTGAATTCAGGATGGCATGAGTCATCAAATTGAACGGTGTATGTATAAATTACATGTACAGTGTATGTACATATACTTGTATGAGTCAATCATAGCTTAATATGCATTGTGGAGCTATACATGTCTTATATGTATATTAATTGTTGATAAATGCATGTATGCTACTGTCAATTTGTTTGTACACAATATATAATTTCACATTCATAATTCACACAGGTACATATTTTACACAAGGACTTCAATGTGGTTCAGACTTGGAAAGAGATTTAAAAGGTAAAGGGTTATTCCTCTTTGCGAGC
>NW_003551310.1:0-2541 GCF_000090795.2 Amphimedon queenslandica | reverse complement strand
CACTAACACATGCACACATGAGTGTTATGGGTGGGGTTGTTGAGTGTGGCTTAATTCTTGCAGATCAGGACAAAAATAAAACCCATGAAGTTAGATTTCCCTCTATAAAATGAAAATTTGGCCGAACGAAAGAAACCCATTATACGGTAGTTGGAAACTTTCTACATGTACAAGTAGCAAAAGGACAACAATATGTATTAAAAAGTAGTGAAATTTGGAAGATACTTTTAAGCTACTTATTGAAAGAACCATAGGTTATCATCATAGCCTTTTCAAATTGGCTCATTTTTACTCAAAAAGTTTTAGTCCGAATTAGCTCAAGCATTCTACATAGTATGAGGACATCAATAATTATGTATCAGAAAATGTTTAAAAATTGGGGGTGATTTCGGAGCCATTTTTATATAGTGTTGTGTATTCTTCAAAATCACACTGCCCAAATGAGAGCAATACATGCATGTATATGTACATGTACATGTAGCAACAAGAACAGCTAGTTGTTAGTACATTGTAATGAACTGAGTCAGTTAATACAAATCATCAGTTAGGGATTCAGCCCCGAAAGATGGTTAATGATATAATGTTGTATCATCATTCTCAGTTAATACTTGATTTAAAAGAGATGGAATTAATCAGAGTAATACGCAGGGTTTCCTACAGAATTTTGGCATAATGCTCCTGCAGCTTCTTGTCAGTGGATTAAAAATTGAGCCAAACATCCTGTACTTTAGTACAGGAATTTTCGTCAAAATTTTGTCAAAATTGACTAAGAGAGAATTTTCCATTTTCATGATTTTTCTGATACATATATGTGTTCTTATAATGTGCTGAAAGTCCAAGTGATTCCAATCAAGTTTGAATTAGATTTTTTTGCAAATTTTAAAAGTTACTCAAAAAATTAGACCAAACTATGGCAAAATTTTGCCGAAAATGAAAATGAGAAAAATTTCCATTTTTATTATTTTTTCTGATACATATACATGTACATGTACTTACGTTGTGTAGAAAGTTTAGATAGTGTTTGGATTTTATACAAATTTTTAAAAGGTGGTAAAAATTGGGTTACAGTCCCTGTACTACATAAAAATGGCTCAAAAATATCCTCTATTGTTATTACATTTTCTGATACATATTGATGTACATGTATCGCGTGTACATGTTACATGTTATATTCATGTAGAAAGTTTTAATAACATACCTTATGCTGACAATCTTGTGATGTAGAAAGTCCGAGAGGTAGAGAGGTGTATGATCAATTCAATCCTGTGGGTCATGATATGGGCTTCAGTTTGAAAGGTCACCCGAACACACAAAGGTCAAATCAACCTCCTGAATACTTAGAAAATTTAAAATTATAATTTTACTAAAAACTTATTTTGTACCTGATTGACATGCAAAATTTGATTCAATATAGGCACTGACACTATCAACAGATTTTATTTTTATCTAAAAGTTCATGACATCATAATTACATCACACAGTATGTTACTAACTTTAGCTTCAATGCAACACCTGCTAAAATCATCTCCCTTGCAGCTTGTCTGTTTCAAGTGGGCGTGGCTCCTCGTAACTAATGGCAACAACTTCAACGAGCACCTTCTTTTTAAAAAAATTCTGAAACATCACCTACAAGATAGAGAGAGAGTGGTACTATACATTATTAAATTATTAAGTACTGTCTTGAAGTCAAAAAAAGTCAAGGAACAAAAGAACGAGAAGAAGTTCAAAGGACTGAAGAAGTCCAACACGTGGTCCAGCCAGTGCGGCAAGTCAATGTGCGCATGCTCATACCCACGTGGTATCATGTGTGGTACACACCCTATAACAGGGTGTGGTTTGGGTGTGGTCTATTAGGAGGCTAGGATTCAGAGTACTGATTGTACTTGTTTGTCTTTAACTCCATCAGCAATTCGGCATTCATTTTGGAGTTCCTATTGAAGCACAGAAACTAATATTTAAAGGTCAGTTATTAACGATTCTGTATACTGAATCTCACAGAGTTAATATGATACTGTACATGTACATGTACATGATATGTACATCGTAACTTTTAATGTTAATTTTGTTTTTGGATGCAGATTAATATCTTTTTAATGTAATTTTTGTAATGTACCATTTGTAGTATGCATTAAAACTGAGGGTCATTAAGTAGTCAGACTATAATACTGTATTAATTGTGCCAGGATGTTAATAATTATTAGTGAAATTGATTTGCTATAATACGTCCATTATGTAATGATAATCCAATGGGATTAAGTATGAGTCATTATTAAATAGGAAAGACTCTTAGGAAAGAAGATGAGTTAGTCAGTGAAGCAGGAATAAAGAATAATAGCAAAATAATGCTATTGGGAAGAAAGGTACATACATGTACATGTATGTCTGTATTTTGTAGCCTAAACTTAAATAACACTGTAAAAATACTTTTTATTTACAAATATCCATAGTCTTATGCTGTGTACGATCAAAAAAACCTGTCACTTGTATTAATTTAAAGTCAGCTATGAGGGTTTTTATTGCATATTTTTGCTGATCACAAGC
>NW_003551309.1:0-2541 GCF_000090795.2 Amphimedon queenslandica | reverse complement strand
ATGCAAGTAGCTGTACTCAAGTACACAACCTGTACATGTACATGTAGTTGTATATACATGTATTTACATTCATTTTCACTAAAATTGTCAATCAGAATTATAATTTTATTTATTGGGAGGAAACCAATCTGTCATAATCTTGTTATTATAGTATAGAAATACTGCTCTTATTGCAGCAGCAGAGGAAGGACATTATGACATTGTACAGCTGCTATTAAATAATGGAGCTAACCGAAGTACTCTAAATAATGTGAGTATACTATGTATACAATGTACACCTACCTGTATTTAATTACATAACTTTGAAGGCCTGGTTAAAATTGCTAATTTAAAAAAATTGTTTCAAAGGTCTCTTTAAAATCATTTCAACCAAACCTCTGATCAATGTAATTAATGGTGCCAGAATGAGCAAAATTGAGTAATTTTAGTATACTATACTATATCCCAGTTGATTTTGGGACAAGAAAAACTGGAATAACTTTTTATAGGAATGTGGATTAAGGATGAAACTTTCACAGGTTCTTAGTTGCCAAAGTCCATCAAAATCTGTCAAATCTTTGGTCTCTCAGCCATTGGAAACCCTGAAAACCAGGTTCTCCCTATAAAACCAATGGCATACCAAAGCTAACTGCAATGACGTTTTTTGATGTCATAGTTTACGTAAGCACATGTGGTCGAATGCCCAAACTGATAATTCTTCTTTTAAAATGCTAATAGAGCGAGATCTTATGATAATAATGGCTTTTATGAAGACTAGTTGACTCCAGCAGCTATTGTACTGCTTATCAGCAACAGCAAGACTGTTTTAAGAGTGAAACAACACAGCCGTCATTCTTCTATGAATATCATTATAATACGTCATTTTGTGACGTAACTACATATTTTGAATTCCATGTAGCTGCTTCCACTTCCGTCCCAAACTGAACTGGGATATAGTATAGCAATGTGGTCCACAAGAATCAACTGTGTATCTCTCATATGAAACCAGCTTTTTAATTGAGCATGTAAGGTAGGTTTATGTGCTCTGTTGTGTGATAGCGTCAGGCATGGATAAGCTTTTGAGAGCTAGCATAAATCCTAATTTTAAGGCATCAATTCTAGAGTACTATTCAAAAGTCATACATGTATATAATTTTTTACCATATTTTTATAGTCAGGAGAAACTGCTCTAGCTGTAGCAGCAAGAAAAGGATATGATAACATTGTACAATTATTGTCTGAAGAACCTCATCAAAATATTACAACTCATGTGAGTAATTATTGCTACATATACATTTTGTATAACAAAAATTAAATTAAGCAATACCTTGCTGTATTTTCAAAATACATATAGGCATTTATTTCTCATAGAGATCCATTTTTGATCTCCTTATTTAAATGAAGTAAATGTTTGTTATTCGTTTATATGATAGGCGTTTATAACCAGCAATTCTTGGGAGTTGAGTCTTCTATATAGACTTCCTTCTCAGCTACAACTGTAATGTTGCCCGTAAATAGTTCCAGAATCCATATGTGCAAAGGCAGCATGGCCTAGGTGTCCAAATAAGCATATAAGTATTTATTATATTTTTATTGGGTTTGTGGGAAAATACAATATAATTATTTTAGATGACTAGCCCTTACTTATTTACCAAGAAAGATTTCCAGAGAGAACATTTCAATTTATCGGCTACGTGTATCACAGGCTCTAAAAAATAATAATACATTTTCTGTACTTTGATTTTAACCCCATCTAAGCTACAATTATAACTACTAATTGTTTTAGAAGACTTGCGTGCTTATTACATGTACTTTCAATAATTCAGGCCTGTAGCCAGGGGGGGTTCGGGGGGTTCGGACGAACCCCCTGTTGTAGCTGCAAAAAAGTTTTAGATTAGCTCCTGTCATGAAGAACAGCACTGCAAAAGTAGGATTAGCATTTTGGCAACAGCGAGAAGCACAGATGGCCATTTTAGCTGAGTCAGCACATGGCCGAGATGAGTAAATTAAGACCACGCCTACCAACCACGCCCATTTTCCGGCAAAATATTTGCTGCACGCGAAGCACGCAGCAATTTCCGAACCCCCTGTTTTAAGTTCCTGGCTATGGCCCTGTAATTCCCCCATAAAATTACTACAATAGGGAACCTTTTTTGAGGGCTGTAAATTTCACGGATTTTGCAATTTTTTGAAGATTCACGAAAATTACTTCCATGAAAATGAAATTGTTATGGTACAAGATGGCAGGTGGCATAAATTTGAGAAAATTAAATCTACAAGATAGATTTTTAGGCAAATTTGTGAAATTTATAGCCCTCAAAAAAAGCACCCTAAGGTAGTTACATGTATATACATGTGTCATTATCAGTCAGAGCAAATAACTAGCAACCATTTGATTAGGCACATACAATAATGCTACACCTACATGTACCGTGTATGGCCTCTAATGTATCATAAATTAAATTATAAAAATCAAAATTGAAACAACTGTGGCAAGCATCTACAACGTACATGAAAGTGTAGAATATCAGCTACGCAGTTGCTCTCTACAGCAACATAAAT
>NW_003551308.1:0-2541 GCF_000090795.2 Amphimedon queenslandica | reverse complement strand
AAGTGTAACAGGTCGTATCAAAGTAGTTGAGATGTTACTATCAGAAGGAGCTAATGTTGAGGTTGAGGATACTGATGGTTGGTCACCAATATTTCATGCTGCTGCAGGAGGTCGACTGGATGTGATCAGACTTTTACTAAAACATGGAGCCAAAATCAAGAAAGATAAATTTGGCAAAACAATTGAAAGCATAGCAGCACAATCCAAAAGAATTAAAATTAAAGATCTACTTCAAGAGGCAACCAAACAGAAAGATGAGGTAACAGACAGCAGGGAAGAGGAAAGGAAAGATGAACCCAGTGTAGATGAAGAAGTATTAAGAACTGCTCTTACTACACCAGTTGAAGTAGACACAGAATCATTAGGTGAAACAACCAAACCATCTCCACTCATCAATGAAGACAATCAACAATCAACTGATAATAGTTACTCTCGCCATCAAAACTTCCTCTCCTTCATATCATCAAGTATTGGATCAATAAAACAACAATATGATAACACAATAAAGCGACTTGAACACCAAATGGAAGCAATGCAATCCAGAATAGCAAAACAACAAAATTTTTTTCTATAAACTAATACCCCTCCATTTACACTATTCACTATTTTTGTAATTTTCTTTTCAGTGTATTTCCATTACAGCTACTATTATAATTTTTATGTTCATACTAGCCAATAAATTATTATTTTACTAAAAAACTGATTTTCTAACAAGTCACACGATACAAATAAAAAGGAAGAGGAGGAGGAGATATAAAGAGAATGAAGTAAAATAATCCAATGTCATATAAAGGACCTGTAGGTAGCCATCACTAGTGTATAATACCATTCACTGCAGTCCACTGCTGGGGAGGAGGGCGTGGGCCCTTGGGCTTACCAACACGAACACCAAAACCTAAAAACAAAAAGCAATAATAAAAAAATCAATTAGTTAATTAATAATAATGTGTACCATAGTTCCCAGCAAATGAGTATTTATTATTAGCCGACTCAGCAATATTAGACCTTGGAGCTTTCCTTGGTGACTGACACACTACTGCTCTTGCTGCTACTTGGAATGCTGGTATCATCTGAAAACCTCTCCTAGAGGAAGAGAGAGAAAAAAGATAATATATGAGGAGTATGTTTAGGTGTGTCCATACTTTCTTTGGTTTATTAGTTAAGTCAGTGTTCCTCATTGTTGCTACAGAGAAGGCAGTTGATGAAGAAGTTGGTGAAATGTGATGATGAGAAGAAGGCAGTAGGGAAGAAGGAGAAGAAGTACGATTCATTGGTACTGGTGGTAGAGGAGCTAGAGAGAGAGAGAGAGAGGGGGGGGAGAGGTAAATTAACAAAAAAGGTTAACAATCTAGTATACATGTAAATAAAAATGTGAATTAAATTATGTTTGAACCAGGGGTGTAGCTGGATAGGGAGGCGCAGATTATGCTGGCATAAAAATGAGCATAATAACTAGGTAGAAGAATACAAGAATTATGCTAGCATAATTGGAAAATATCCGGAAATTACTAGCATAAAAGGCAAAATATCTCATTGAGATGTCTGAATTGTTTTTTAGCTGTAGTCTTTTTGAATTTTAAAATTACCCTTGGAGATCAAGAAAATTTTCTTGAGTTTTTACTTCTACTGCACCTTCAGACCATGCATTAATACATCAATTAATTAATTTTTGCTATGATAATGTATATTTTTGGTTGGTTTTTAAGCATAATTGAGAGCATAATGTACTATTTTTGAAGAATAATCATGACATTTTATGAGCAATGCTGCATCAAATAATTTAAGCATTAGTGAGCATAATCTGCATGAGCCTATAGCTGGACCTTGGGTGACGGCGGGGCAAGGAGAAAAAATGGCGCACAATGCACGCCGTTAGATATATTGGCCACACCTCTTTTACGTAACAAAATTGAGGCATTTTCCTGCAAGCTGAGTGAAATCAGAGTGAAAGTATCATTGTATATAGCTATAGAAAGAGCTGTGGTTATCAGCCATCTCCTTTTGTTATTGTAGGAACAATGAATATAATCTTTTGGGTTATCATTGCAAAGAGTATAATAAGGCCACTTTGATGGTAGGGCCCAGGCCCCTCAAGCCCTACTTCAGCTACGCCACTGGTTTGAACTGTGAATATACATTACACAATAACATGTTTGTGTACATCATAGTTTATACATGCATGTGAACTGTGAAATTAATAATAATAATCATGTGATAGCAATTATATTAATGATAATTACATGTACATGTACACATACTTGGCATCTTATGTAACCTGACAGTCTGGAAGAAGCTCAAATACAATAAATACATAAATCAATAAAATAATAACTAATTACTAGTGTTAGTGGGTGTGGTTGGTTGAGATGAAATTCCATAGATATTTACTCTATTAGATCTATGTAGTATAGATTGTTTACCACACCCAAAAATTACAATGTCACTGTCTACATTAAGAAAAGAAGGGGAAAAGTCACTCACATTACCGGATCTTCTGGCTGGTCTAAGCGATTTAGTAGAGTGGGAAACATTTGGTAGTTA
>NW_003551307.1:0-2542 GCF_000090795.2 Amphimedon queenslandica | reverse complement strand
TATAAAGTGATGAAAACTGAGTCCTATACTGGTACAAGGTATCTATGAAACTGAATAAAAAGGAAGCAAACAGTCAGAAGTCAGTAAAACATGAAGCATCATTTCAAAAACCAACCTTGACTGATAGGAACTAACTGATTCAGGTATGTTAACATATATAAAAACTGGGAAAGAAGGAAACAAATACTGAGAAATGAGTAGTACGTGAATTACCATTTTAAAACCTAACTAACATGGTAATAACTGAGTGTAATCAGTGACCTCCTTGTATAAGCTATGCTACCAAACTGAGAAAAAAGAAGCAGTCAGAAGTCAGTAAAACATTAAACATCATTTCAGAAACCAACCTCTAATGACAAGAATTCGGTCTGATCAGTCACTTGTGGTAATATATAATCTGTGAAACTGAGGAAAAAAAGAAACAAATACTGAGAAATGAGTAGCACATGAAACATCATCTCAAAAGAAAAACTTAGTGTTATACAAACATTAAGTCTCATCAGTCACTTCTGGTATAAACTACATCATGAAACTTAAAAAACTAATATTTCAGTCATTTCAAACAGCAACCCTAAGTGATAAAATCTCAGACTTATTAGTCGGTCCTGGATAAACTACACCATTTAATTGAGAAAAACCAATAGTTTATACTCACTAAGGATGTGATGAAAACTCAGTCTGATCAGTCCTGGTATAAACAATACAATGAAAGTGAGAAAAAAAGAAACAAGTAGAGAGTAGTAAGTGGTACATTGAACGTTTTAAAACCAAATTCGAATGATAAAAACTTAATCTGATCTGTCTGACAACTTCTGGTCTTATGAACTATACACAATGAAACTGAGGAAGAATATACAAATTATGACAACTGAGAACAATACACGTTATTTCAGAATCAACCTCAAAAGATAAAAACTCAGTCTAATCAGTAACTTCTAGAATTTTAAACGATATTATTAAACTGAGAAAAGAAGAAATAAGTGGTAAGAAGTGAGTAGTACATAAAATATTTTAAAACCAACCTCAAATGATGCAGTCAGATCAGTCATTCCTTGTACGAAATACACTATGTAACTGAGAAAGAAGACAAAGTGGAATAAGAACTCAGTCTTATTACTTCTGCTTTAAAAACTACACTACAAAACTGAGAAAGAGGAAACAAATAGTGTACAGTGAGCAGTACATGAAATATTATTATAAAACCAGTTTGAAATGATTAAAACTCAGTCTAATAGGTCCATTCTGTTATTTAAAAATATACTATGAAACCGAGAAAAGAAACACTGAAAAGTCAGTAAAACATGAAGCATTTTAAAACCAACTTGAAATAATTGGAACTCTGTCACTTCTGGCATTTTAAACTATACTTACTATAAAGAAGAAACAAATAGTGAGAAGTAAGTAGTACATAAAACATCATTTCAAAAACCAACCTCGACTGATAAGAACTCAGTCTGATTAGTTACTTCTTGTATTTTAAGTATGTCATGAAACTACGAAAAGGAGAAAAAGTATGCAGAAATTAATACTATGTGAATTACCATTTTAAAACGTAATTCACAGGATAATAACTGAGTCTGATCAGTCACTCCTGGTATGAGCTATATACTATGGAACTGAGAGAAGAAACAGTCAGAAATCAGTAAAACAGAAGTCAGTAAAACATCAGTCATTTTTGGTTCTGTAAATTATAATAATAAAACTCAGAAAAGAGGTAACAAATAGTGAGAAACGAGTAGTACCTAAAACATCATTTTAAACCCAACCTCTATTAAAAACTGGGTTGGATCCGTCACTCCTGGTATAAACTACAGTGATCTCAGAGCATCATAGGGAGTATTAGATGGGGGCTTGAGAATCAAATCACAGACCTCAGAAGCAAACTCTGGAGACAAGGAGGCAATAACATTGTCAAACCTTGTCTTCTGTACAGTAATACCTTTTGTAGCAAACTGTGCGTCCACCTGAGCAAACCAAAGTTCGGAATCAGCGTGCCAGATTAAGCTGTAGATGGCACTGGAGGTTAAGAAGTATTATGGGAGCCACTGCGAGACATGACAGACAAACGACAATGGGTAGAAGTCTTTAGAAGGTATTGTGAAGAACGGCTCACCAAATGTCGTGGCTAGCTTACCCAGATGAAGCAAAATGTTATAATTAAATAACAAAGGAATGAGATTGACAATGGTAACAATCATATAAAGAGAGTAGCCAAACATGAGATGGAGTTTAGGGAGGAAGAACAATGAACAAAGGAACATTTGTGTGTTATGTGCATGCGTGAAAATAATAATGAATATTAATAATGATAATAATAATAATAATAATATATGCATATATTCTCGTTCATGATTGGAACCATAATGGCCAAAATAATAATAATTTTAATAATAATAATAATAAGTAATAATAATAATAAATGATAAACATACCATAAGTATACCCTACAAGAGGACTCTCAGAGACATCCAGAGCAGTTTGTTTCCAACCAGTCAGCCACATTGGCAGGGCACCCACTAGCAATTTGCTGTGTAGCCGTATG
>NW_003551306.1:0-2543 GCF_000090795.2 Amphimedon queenslandica | reverse complement strand
AAACCCAAAATGAGTGAAGGTAAACTGAAGCAATAAATGGCAGCGAGGGTAGCCAACACACAAAGACTGGAAGGTCTGATGTGCGCATGCGATGGGGCATGTGTCAGTCGGGAGTGGCCCCTGCTTATTAAATACCTTTAAATGCCCACATCTAAACTACACTACAAGTAAAAGTGTAACAACAATACAGACTATATGAATGCTTGAGTACAGTCACTTCATTAATCAACATTATACTGACCTTGTACATATAGATATACTGGTTCAGTGATAGCTCCATTGGGTCCTTCACAGGTAACTTCTGTACCATTTACTTCACTAGTTGCTATTAGGCTGAGTGATGCCATACTACCAGAGGATAATTCTGAACCATCAACTGATGGATTAGTCACAAAAGAGGGATTAAATTGAGTCACATTAATAGCACATTCAAATGTCACATTACCATTGACATATACATATTGTGTCTCTGGTACAATAGTGAAGGAGATGTCTACAGCTGAAACTATAAACAGTGTAAATGATATAATTGCACCTAAAGTAGTTCTAAATTTTCAATATCAAAATTAGAACTTACCAGAAAAGAAAATTTTGTAGAAAATCATTACAGCAGCAACAAAGGCCATCATGTTCAGTGAACCAACCATGCAATTTGACAATAATGTTGTAAAGGTGTGGCTTTACATCCTACATATCTCATTATGTATGCATGCAATTTTCTTAATTACAATTTCTCAGACTGGTAGCTTGATATATATATACTATATATACTAAATATACTATATACTAAATGAATATACTAAATATACTAAATATACTAAATGAATGCTTGAGTATAGTCACTTCATTAATCACCATTATACTGACCTTGTACATATATATATGCTGGTTCAGTGGTAGCTACATTGAGTGCACGGCAGGTAACTTCTGTACCATTTACTTCACTTGTTGCTGTTAGGGTGAGTGATACCATTCCACCAGAGGATAATTCTGAACCATCAACTGATGGATAAGTCACAAAAAAGAGATCATTTTGAGACACATTAATAGCACATTCAAATGTCACAGTATCATTGACATATACATATTGTGTCTCTGGTACAATAATGAAGTGTATGGAGGCACTTGTACCTAAAGTATTGAAATCCAAAAATTTTAAATATCAATATTAGAACTAACCAGAAAAGCAAATTTGGCAGAGTATTATTAAAGCAGCAACAAAGACCATCATCATGTTGTTCAGTGAACCACCCATGAAGTACAGTTTGTTTTGTAAAGGTGTGGCTTTATACCCCATACTGGTTGTATTCATAGTCAAAATAAATATTTTAAATAATTATTATAAGTATTTTCAAGGTTATAATTATAGTCCGGTATACATAACTTACTTGATTGAAATCCAACAGTTATGTTACTAGTAGATCCATTCCCAGCTTTATTAGTAGTTGTAACGTTAAACAGATATTGTTTATTGGTTGGGTTCATTGGACAGTAAGTGTAGTTAGTGATAGAGTCATTAAGGTACTGTTGATCAGTTCCTACACTGATTATATACTGTACTGTTAGTCCTGGTAGTGTGAATGGAGGATACCAACTGATAAACATACAACAAGAATCTAACTGATATCTTGTTAAACTACTGACACTATCAGGTGGACCTGTCAAATGATAAAAATTGATTAAGTGCATTCAATCATTGCCCATTTGGTAAGAAATAATAGTACTTATATAATAGCTCAGTAAATGCATTATACTGACCTTGTACGTATAGATATGCTGGTTCAGTGGTAGCTCCATTGTGTACTATACAGGTAACTTCTGTACCATTTACTTCACTTGTTGCTGTTAGGGTGAGTGATGCCATTCCACCAGAGGTATATATTGAACCTGCAACTGATGGATTAGTCACAAAAAAGAGACCAAATTGAGTTGTATTAGTAGCACATTCAAATGTCACAGTATCATTGGCATATACATATTGTGTCACTGGTACAATAATGAAGAAGATACTGCCAATAGCTGAAACTATAAACAGTGTAAATGATATAATTGCACCTAAAATAATTCTAAATTTTAATCAAAACTTACCAGAAAAGCAAATTTGGCAGAGAATCATTACAGCAGTAACAAAGGCCATCATGTTCAGTGAACCGACCATGCAATTTGACATTAATGTTGTAAAGGTGTGGCTTTACATCCTACATACCTCATTATGTATGCATGCAATTTTCTTAATTACAATTTCTCAGACAGGTAGTTTGATATGTACTTATCTACTACCTTCTACTACACCATAAGCAGCACACTCTGTATTAGTGCAACCAATTAATATCAATAAGTACTTCATTTTGACTTCCCCTTATATTACTATTCTATGTGGAAACTTAACCATATATAGAATGTTTACCATGGTATTAAAATTTTTTGAATGAGATTTTTTTACTTGTTAAAATTTACCAAATCCAGTCCAGCACACACACTAACTCTAAAGTCTATTACCCTCTACTACACCATAAGCAGCACACTCTTCCATTGATAGTTCC
>NW_003551305.1:0-2544 GCF_000090795.2 Amphimedon queenslandica | reverse complement strand
CACAAAGGCAAGCTTCATGAGCTCTTTCTTAAAACTACTCATAGCATAATCTTTCATTTCTTTCTCATATGCAGTATGCACATGTCTATACTGACCAGTTGTATTGTATTAAATTAATTATCATTGAGGAGTGACGTACATGTACAGACAGACAGATCACAGTGGTGACTCACTCATGCTCACCACAATTACATTATAATATTTACCAGTTCTTTCCATTCCATTTTGTTTATATTTAACAACCTACAGTCACTGGTACCCCCTCCACCCACAACTAGTAGGTGTGGTCCTGAGCTACAGTTGATCAATACACTGGAATGAGCAGATATCTCCTCAGGCCATTGTACTGATCTTCCAGGATTAGAAAACTTTGTACATTTCTAAAAAGTCAATTTCCATAAATCATACCCACACAAAATCATAATACACTCACCACTGATGTATCAGTAAATTCAAATACATATACATCATTACTGTATCTATAACCATCACAACCACCAAACAATATAGCAGTGGTATTAGTTATTGATGTTAAAGTGAAGACAGCAATAGGAGGTGGTCTGTCTCCAGTGACAGTTGGTGAAGTCCATTCACCTAAAAATAAGAAAAACAATATGAACACACACACACACTGTGAATTAATCATATTGGACAATTGGTTGTACATGTACATGTAACAGGGAGAAAATTTGGCACTTGAAATTGCAGCCATTGGAAAAATGAAGCTTCAACAAAACTTTTATACAAAGCCATGGATACAGTAGGTTACCATTGCCAAGAGAAGGAGTGAGGCATGGGGCAGGAACAAACCTTAACCACATTCTACCACTGACTGGGGAGAACCTTGTACAGTATTTAATTACAAACTTTGAAATATTTATAATTTTATAACTATTAGAACACAAGAGATAGATACATTAGAACATAGTCTAGTGTGGATCAGACAAAACAGGGACAGTTGGGATACCACAATAACATTTTAACCTGTCACATCCAGTTCTCAATACTGGACTGTCTGATTCCTCCCTAGCAAACCAATTTTAAATAATATGGAAACCCCTCAGTCTGTTAATAGTGACTAGTAAGTCAATGGGTATGTTAATCTCTGAGGAGACTGGTACTTACAATCAAGGTGCAAGCCCAGCACTGTAGGCTACAGTTATAGTAGTTGGGTACTAAGATGCAACCAGGAGAATTATGATGACATACACACATATAATAAGTACATCAATTTAATTACTGTATAAACTACATTTATAAACCTAATAAACTGACCAGTTTTTAATCTGTACATATGTATTTCATTGCAATATTGATAATCATCATCTTTACTGTACTGGGCAGCAGGCTGTGGTGGGGTAGTATTAGAAGATGATCCCCACCCTCCTATTACTACAAGATAGTCCTCATCATTTGCTTTTATTGCTATCATGCTGGAGTAGCACTTCATCATAGGACCATGATGAGATGTAGTAGGAGAGAGTTCCTTCCAATTGAAGGTATCAACATTAAAACTGTATAAAATATTATATAATATTCATCAGTAACTATTATGTTTACCTGTACAAACTATTATGACAACAGTTATCATGACCACAAGCTCCTCCAAAAAAGAATATTTCATTTCTAATGACAGCAGCAGCATAGCCAATGACACCAAGTGGAGGGTCACCAGTGGTAGGCTTTTGTACCCACTCACCAGTTGGTAGGTGACATACCTCCACTACAGAACACATTGATTTCTTCTTCTCATTATTGTGTACTTCAGGGAGATCAGGCTGGCCCCCACCCCACATGTACAGGTAGTCTCCTACCTGTACTGTAGAGTGAGCCCTCCTCTCCACTGGTTGATAGACTATAGATAACAAGAGGACACAGTAATATAGTGAATAGTTATGATAAGCAGAGGATACAGAGGAGTAAAGTAAGGGAGAGAATAAGAAAGAAAGAGATGTAAAGAGAAGAAATTGGGAATACAGATACTGACTTGTCTCATTCCTTTTCCAAGACATTTTTTACTAGCCAGCACCCCCACATCTATACCGTATTTACTCTTATTAAAAATTGGTATCAAAAATAAATTTCCAATCATTCTTTTTCAGTATTTTTTCAGTGTTCATTATTTCAAAGATTATCATTGTAAAGATAGCAAAATATTCATACTAAATATGGAAATTTATATTAAACTAAAAAGGTAGCAATAAAATAGCATATCACACCTAATAATAACAACAACAATGACAACAACAACAATAATAATAATAATACTAGTAATAGTTCCTAATTCCACATCATGGCAAGGCTTCATATATGACAATGTATTTGGCCGATTATTCACTCAAATCTGTAGCAATTTTAAAGATTTTTTTTTTTTAATATATAGGCTGCCCACGTGATCTGCCACGTTGGCCTTAAAATTTGCTCGAATCTAAAGAAGAAGATGGCTAACGAGCTGCTTATTATTCGCCCTGAGCTCGTTAGCATGGCTGTAGCTGGTCCTGTTTCGTTTCTACTATGGTTGCGGAGGATGTTTTACATCTTTGT
>NW_003551304.1:0-2546 GCF_000090795.2 Amphimedon queenslandica | reverse complement strand
TACCATCATTTTCCCCCCACACAAAAGTAGGATCAGGCAGGAGAGGAAATCAGGAAGGGAACTAGTTGACTGTGGTGAGTTAGTAGAGGAAGATGGAACTATGATAGGCTCTTGAGGGCTACCGAGATTGTTTGTTGTTATACTTGAAGTGGGGTGACTAACAATAACAGAGTGGTCAGAATTGAGTGGGTTTGTGGTAGATAGAGGATGAATAGAAGTGTCAACAGCTAGATTGATAGGACTAGAAGAAGAAAGATTTGAATTTAGAGAAGAACGAGTAGCAGCTGGGGTTACGATAGAGCTATTGGTTGAGTTAGAGTTATCACAGTGATCTTCCATAAGTGGAATACAATTAGAGCATTGTTTTCCAGCCTTTACACAGGTACAAGATACACAACGACCTCTTTTGTTACAACCACAACATCTAGGACCGCCAGCCGCCATGTACTGATATGACCCTTACCATGATGTACATGTACATGTACATGTAGTTACCAGTACATTCATTTGTATAGTACACAATTTAGCAAAAATCAGATTATAACACTCCGTTAATATTGCCATTAATTACTAAAAATGCTAAAATTATGTAGAGCAAAACTTCTAAACTTAATCAAATGCAAAATTTGTACAAAAAAAAATAAAATTTGACCTAAGTTACATGTACATGAAGCTTACCGTTAACACCTGAGAGGCGTGGCACTTGTTCAGTCCTCCCTGATGATGATGAAGATGCTGATGCTTGTAAATTTTGTAGGATAGCCACAAATAATTTTATATCGTTGTAAGACAACCTAACATTTAACTGACGCACGTCAAACTAAAAAAACAAAAACAATATTTTATGCTTCATAAAATTTTTATTTAACTTCTTTACTCCTTTTACAACTATTTTTTAAGTCACTTACTTCTAGTGTATGTGTTCCGCCATCTTTACTGGGTGTGTCCAGAGGTTTAAGCTCCACCCCTATGGATACAGGGTCTAGTATAGAGAGGGCAGTGTCATCTTCCTGTGACACACAGCATGAGAATAATTCCAATCCATCGACTGAACAATGCAGTGTACTGGGACCTAACAAAAGAATAAATTGTAACACAGCATGAGATCATGTACGTTGTACATGTACATATACACAAGTATTTGTCTAAAAAATCCTATAACTTATTAGGTCTTTGGCCCAATTTATGAGCAACAAGAAGCTACCATGAGCATTATCCCCAAAATCCTGTGAGCTTGTACTATGGCTTTTAGTTTTAAAAAGGCAATGACATCTTAGTACATGTCAATGCCCAGAAATTTAAACTGATTCAGGTAAAATATCAGAACACGTAAGTACATGTAGCTAGCTTAGCAGCCACAATGCACATGTACAATTGTACACTACAATGTACTACATGTTACACGTTGCATGTATGATTAGCAGTACCTTTGATGGTAGGAGGAGAGTGAAAGTTTAACACGACAGTTCCTTTCATTACAACTGCATTTGATGTGAATGACGTCAAGTCCTCAACAACAACCAAATCAGTTTCAGTGATACTCAAACCAACTTTGACATCACGATCAGGCTAAGAGGGAGAGGGAGAGAGAGAGAGAAAGTTGAAAATAGCAATGTACATGTACGTGTAAGTGTATGTAATTTTAAAATAAATTTTTACTTTTTTCTCCTCATCCTCTTTTGGTGGTGGCAAGGACTTTAGTTTTATTTGCAATAATGAATTATCCTCTTCGCCATCAACCTCTTCAAGGACAGACTGGTCATATTCTAGTATATTATTAGCATAACTCAGGATACTCTAGTAATCTCTTACCATCCTCATCTACTTCTGGTATCTTATCGATCACAAACTGCTTGAGTTCAATCAACAGATCAATGATTCCAATCAATCTCAACCGGTTTAACAGGATTGACACCTTTATTGCCTTGGGGCTCAGCGTTACATGTATCTCCACCTAAAACATTTAATCACATAACAATCAGGTGACATACATGTACATGTACAGCAACAGACCTGGAGGGATCTTTTATCCTTGCTGGTATACCTTGGCTTCAAAACTTCTTCAAATACATTGGGTTTTTCAACCGAATCAGAAACTGTATATAAAAAATAATTATTAATAATTAATTTTATTCATCCAAATGCACAGTACATGTATCTCTTGTTCTTCCATTACTTCATTTTCTCTTATTCAAATCCTCTCTCTCTCTCTCCTTCCCCTCTCCACTACCAACCACCAATACATGAAAAATGAAATAAACTACGATTACATGTACATCATAGTTCAGCCTATGGTGGTTGGGGGTGGTCGGGACAACCACCTCAGCAAATGAACCAACCAGTTCATCACTTAGACCAACCATCCAATTAATACTAATAACCATACATAAAGCATGATATTGTAGTCTACTATATAGTACGGTGTACATAGATTTAAAAGGAACAATGTTAGTCTCCAACCACCTCTAATCTTTTTCTAGGCAGAACCCTGGTACATGCACATGTACATGTACATGTATTACCATTAGTATGGTTGTATCTAGTGT
>NW_003551303.1:0-2546 GCF_000090795.2 Amphimedon queenslandica | reverse complement strand
CATTGTTGGATGACAGTGCACAGTGTTGTAAATCTAATTATATTATTCATGATGCTGAGTCATGGTGTTGCTGTGTGTGCTGATGCTATCAAATTGTTACTGAATTGTGCATAGAGAAAGTTCAATTTAAGTAAAATGGCTGATCATTTTAAAATTCCAGCTGTCATTAGAAGATTAAAGAAGGTATTAAAATGTGTGTGACTAGTTTTAGGATGTCCATTGTCCCCTCTCCATCCCATGCAGGAGGAAGATCAGATAAAGAATGAGCCACCTGTTGGCTGTCATGCTGAATCAGTCTCAGAAAATTGTAAGCCGACCATGAAGAATACGTCTATATACTTATTGATGTATTGCTTTTAGATGGAACATGGAAAGCAACAATACTAGGACCTGAAGGTACAATATATGTGATATAATTATGGAGTATATCTTTAATTATTTCTCTTTGTTAACAGGGACACCTTATGAGAATGGTCTCTTCTACTTAAAAATGGAAATTCATGAAGAATATCCCTTTAAACCACCAAAAGTATGTACATGAACTCTGTATGTACACCCATCCTCCCCCTCCCTCTCTCAAAGGTGTGGTTCACTACTAAGATATATCATGTGAATGTTGATTCTGATGGCTGGATTAGTTTAGATATACTCAATGATGGGTGGAGTCCAGCCTTAAAAATATCGAAAAGTACAACAATCATTATCCAATAATACCAGCCTCCATTACTTACTGTATATACCATACATTGCAGTTCTAAGTACAGTGAGATCATTACTGGTTGACCCTGATCCAGACTGGGCTGTTGGTGGTGAAGTGTATGCAGCATTCACTAAGAATCGTTCACAGTATGATGAAACTGCTAAAGAATGGACACAGAAACACGCAATGGACTAATTCAATGGATTATTGACAAAATAAAATATTTAGATAATTATGATTCTGTTTATTTTTTAACTTATTTAATATGCAATAGAGCCAGTTTCTTTTTTAGCATATTGCATGGTTCATGAGGTTTTTCAGGATGTACCCAGGAATTTGGAAACTTAAAAAATTTGTAAAAAATTCGATTTTGATTGGAATGAGCTCAAACTTTCTACGCAGCATAAGTGCATGTATATGTATCAGAAAATGTAATAAAAATAAAGAATTCTTTCCTCTTCATTTTTGGCAAAATTTGGTCTGTGACCCTGTACTATAGTACAGGGACTTTTGGCCCAATTTTAGAGCAACTTAAAAGGTTTGTAAAAAATTCAATTTCAATCAGAATGAGCTCAAACTTTCTACGCAACATAAGTACATGTATATGTATCAGAAAATGTAATAAAAATGGAGAATTCTTTCCCCTTCATTTTTGGTAAAATTTAGTTTGTGATCTTGGCCCGATTTTAGAGCAACTTAAAAGGTTGTAAAAAAATCCAATTTTGATCGGAATGAGCTCAAACTTTCTACACATACAACATAAGTGTATATGTATATGCATCTGAAAATGTAATAAAGCACTATGCCAAAATCCTGCAGGAAAATTTTATAACATACTTGTGTTGTTGATTGTAGATCTAGTACTGAATCAGCTTCTGATCTGATTTCAATGATTTGAGATCAATTGAACTCAGGCCTCTAAAAGGAGAGAGATTCACTGAGCATTAAATAAGTAAATAATTCAATAGTATAATTATAATAATTATTATAAGTATTGTACTACTTAGTCTTTGATTTATCTCTCGGTTCTGCTCCTATTAGCATTCATAATCTTCTCTAGCTATCAATAGGTGTGATTATTCATTAATCTAGGGCGTGGCAGATCTCTTTGCTGCGCTGCAGCATCTACAGTTGACGCCCTGTTTGGTTTGTTATGCTCATGAAAATGAGTTTGCTGAGTGTTCTGGCCTCCTTCTTGACACTGATCTACGTTGCTAATGCTCAAGGTAAGAGCTTGAAGTATACAAGCATGAGCTTAATATTGCATGCATCTTAAGCACCTTTGTATTGTAACTACTACCTTGTTATAACCTGCACTGCTGCAGTTTACTGAGCCTCCTCTATGAAGGCTATATGCCTGTATCATATTCATGTCATATTTGCTATAGGACGTGGAACAGTTAGACTCTACAGCAACAACTCCACCTCATCAACACTAACTGCTGGAATAGTCCAGATATACTATGGTCATTCCACTGGTACAAACACATGGGGTAATATCTGTGAGGACGATTCATTTGGTCACAACGAAGCTGATGTCATTTGTAACCAGTTGGGATATGACGGAGCTTCAACTTTTGGCAAAGCAGGAAGCACAGCAATGTAGCTTAGTTAACAAATCCATCAACTTGTTATGAAGTATTGATCCTTTCCATACAGGTATGGGACTGATTCCCTTGACACAATTATTGATGATGTTACCTGTTCTGATGATGATTTTTTAACACTCCAACAGTGTAGCTTTGATACTACAATCTCAAGTACATGTGGTGATTCTAATGATGCCTTTGTTGTCTGCTGTAAGTGCTATCAAACTGGTAACCAGCTAATACTTATATTCACAGAT
>NW_003551302.1:0-2546 GCF_000090795.2 Amphimedon queenslandica | reverse complement strand
TTCTGCCAGACAAATGCAGTTACCGGACCTACATGTATAGCCACTGCTTATAATAAATGGGTTCATACTCGCTATAATTCACTGTTGTTCATTACACAAATTAACCTAAACGTGTACACCTGTACCGGCAAAACCAAATTTTGTTTAAAAAAAATAAAATCCCCAAATATTATGTGGTGTCACCGTTAATTTTCGTCATGTCCCCCCAATGACAAAATCCTGCATGAATCCTAGTCTCACGCAGCCAGACTCTCCAGTCTCCACCCCTTTTTGACTTTTGGCAATTGGACATCTTGGGTTCTAAAGTCAAAAAGGGGTGGAGAGTCTGGCCGTGCAAGACTATATGAATATCTCGAGGGGCCCGTAATTAAGAAAATCTCGTACACTTCCTAAATAATCCAAAAATCCAGTAGAAAATCCAATAGTCCAGCAAAAAATCCAATAATCCACAGAAATCCAATACACATATACAGAAATCCAATGTATTAAAAAAAATTTAATACACAGGTCTGTGTATTAAATCTATGGTGCATTAAATCTATGGTTTACTTCACTTGAAGGGATCCGGTTAAAAAGGGCATTTAAACGTATTTTTGGTCAAATTCCTTTTTTGCTGTAGTTGTGCTCTACAACCATTGGACTTTCTTGTAGTGCAAGAAGTTGCTCCAATTTTGTGTACATTCAACAGTAGAGCAAATTTTATCCATGCTCCTCGCACACACCTCTCCAAGCCACTCCTTTTTGCAGGTGTGGTTTATAGACACGGTGGTAGCTAATGAGGCTGAGCTCTCTGTGGAAGAAGTTATGGAAGAAGCTACAGAAACGACTGGGAGTACTGAAGTTCAGGACACAGTGGAAGTTACCACCAAAGGAAAAGGTCGAAAGCGAACAAGAAATCCCGACAAGTGGAAATCTAAATATGCTAGAAAAACAGGCCTAAGGAAGAATTCACCTAGAATCAAGTTAAGTCAAGATACTGAGTGCTGCCATAAGAAATGCTTGAAGCAGTTTTCTACAGATCATTTAAATCGACTCAGAGAAAATTTGAGAGCCTTTACTACAATGAACAGAACCTATATCTGCATGCCTTAATTGGTAGACGAGAAACAAAGAAGAGTGTTGGTCATTCTCAGCAACCAAATCCAACGTCATTTCCATCTGGAAAGAAGGCTGGTCGTCCATCAGCAGAGGAGAGTTCTTACACTTTTATATATTATCTTCATGATGAAAAGAGTTTGAATGTGAAAGTATGTTTAAAAGCCTTTTGTTTTGTTTTTGGATTTGGGCAGAAGAGGTTACTTGTTTTGAAGCAAAAGATGAAATCTGCAACTGATGTTTGTATTGAGCTCGATAGACGTGGTAAACATGGAAATAGGCCACAGAAAGTACCTGAAGAAGTACGTGAACTTGTACGTAAGCATATTAAGACATTCCCAACTAGAAACAGTCACTACTCTCGTAAGGATAATCATGGACGAACATACTTATCTCCAGAATTATCAATAGCTCGGTTGTACAAAAACTTCTTGCAAATTCATGACCCAGAATATCTTTCTTTAGACGAAGCAAACTTGCAGAAGAAAATATCCCATCAGCCTTTGGAAATAATAAGAAAACCACCGGTATCTCAACACTTTTATCACAATGTATTTGTTAGTGAGTTTAATATATACTTTAGGTATCCAAGGACAGATACATGCTCTACATGTGATGGTCTAAGTGTCAAGATAGCAAGTGAATCTGATATTTCAAAAAAACAGGAGCTAAAGGAAGAACTAGAAGCTCATAAAACACTTGCTCAAGAGGGGTATGATGCTTTTCGTTTTGATCAACAGTTTGCTAGAGACTCTTGGAGTAAAGTACAATTTGACTCATAGTTATACTATAACTTACATGTACGCATATATTGTATGATTATTACTGACTATAATTACTGTGTTTATAAGCACTACTTGCTCATTAATATTTTTGTTATTAATTTAAAAATTAGTATTAATGCAAAGTGTCAATTAATGTATACAATAAAGGAAGAGATCAAGTTGTGGGTAAATATAAAACAATTATACATGTGTGCACATAATGGAAATACAATACAATGCTGCTACTTGTATATTGAGTCATCAGTCATCATCACTATCAACAGTACCATCATCAATAGTGGGTAAGTTAGCATAAAAGCCTTGCAGATGAGCTGGAACATATTTACTAGCAAGTTTAGACACATCCTCTGCTTTAGCTTTTTTTATAGGCAATGGATATTGCATATATAAAGCATTAAGAGTTGACAGTGGACGCTTCCCTCATTTCTTGTAATATGATACGACTTGAGGAGTCTCACTAATGTCATAGGAGTGTCTCACCCATACCTCAGAACAATGCTCAACTTCTATCACTGTACCATCAACAACTTTCTTGCCAGATCCAAAATTGAACCAAACAGCACTTTGGACGTTCAAAGGATTCCTATTGGTATCATGGGTCCGTTCTGTGTAGATGTGGTTAAGGTGCTGATAATAGTTTTAAAAGGATTGTTGCATTTCTACAAC
>NW_003551301.1:0-2547 GCF_000090795.2 Amphimedon queenslandica | reverse complement strand
TGAGGGAGGAGAAGGCAGCCAAAGCTGAAAGAAATGGGGAGTGTGGGGAGTCGGGAGGAAGTGAAGCCACCATATCCTTCAAATGCTGTGGGCGAAGGCCATCAGGACCACCTGAAGAACCTAGGGGGAAAGAACAGATAGCTCGGAGAACCTCTGATACTTCGACTCTCACAGGGCTGGGCTCACCTGGGGAGGGGGGCGGAGAGTAATCAAGTGGACGAGGGGGGTGTTTATCCAGAAGGGTATCCTCCGTGTGTTCTGCCATATAGTAGCGTCCAAAGAGGCCAGACGAATGGCTCCCCTCAGGTCACCCTCTTCCATTTTCATGGCAATGGCACCCCTGAGGCGATCCAACGATCTAGGAGAACAACGGAGAGAACGGGAACGAGGGTTGTGAGGATCAATTGATGGCTCCACATGAGATTCAAGCTGTCTGTTGATCTGGGAAGCCAAGGACCAGCGTTTACCACCTCTCCCAGGGGAGAACAAAAACCTAGGAGCGAATGAGAGTAGATTCTTCCACGTGGCGCTGGAGTTGATGGCGACCACCTCTTCCAGAAGAGAGCACAGCTTCTCAGCAGCTAGGCGCCGGGAGGCTTTAGGAAGACGGCAGATAACAGAGACACGAAGGGAGGAGGGCAAGATAAGCCCAGAGGATGTGGTCGAAGCACGCACGGGAAGTGGCGGTGAGGAAGCACGTGTGCGCCCTTTTTGAACAGGAGACTGAGTAGCTGGAAGGGAGACAGCCTTGTTGGAACCAGAACACCGAGAGGAGCGAGGGCCATGGAGTCTGATCAGCCCAGAAGAAGTAACACGGAAATGACCTAAACACACAGGGCACTCAGCTCTCTCCTCATCCGCCATTTTAATTATTATTATTATTTTTTTAATTATTGTTGCTACATGTAAATCTATTTCTCACAATTTAGGAAAACTTTATTTATTACATGTAGTTATTATGATTGTGCTACAATAACAGGAATTGGGAATTTAATTGCTGATTTGATTTTTAAATAGTCACAAATGTCCTTATGTCCTTATGCCTTATGCTGTGGAGTTGTTTCTGGCATACAATTTTTTAAATCAGCCGATTTTGGGAAAAAACAAAGGCCCAAAGTTATTTTCCAAAAAAGGCTCCAAAATCACCCCAAACTTTTATTAAATTTTCTAATACTGTACATATTGATGTCCTTATGGTGTGTAGAAAGTTTGAGCTGATTCCGACAAATATTTTTTGAGTTATACTTATAGCCATTTTTTAAAATCGGCCAATTTCTAAAAAATACCCAAGGCTATAGACCATGGTTTTTTCTGAAAAATGGCTTCGAAATCACCCCAAAATTTTATTAGATTTTCTAATACATATTGATGTCCTTATGCTGTGTAGAAAGTTTGAGTTGATTCCAACAAATATTTTTTGAGTTATGGTCATTTTTAAAATTGGCCAATTTCTAAAAAATACCCAAGGCTATAGCCCATGGTTTTTTTTCTTAAAAATGGCTCCGAAATCACCCCAAAATTTTATTAGACTTTCTGATACATATTGATGTCCAGGGGCGTATCTAGGAAATGGAGAAGGGAGGTGCTGAGGGCGCGCGAAGCGCGCCGCGATTTTGGCCACACCCACTTTTACGGCGGTAAAACGGCCTTTTCCTGCATTTTCGTCAATTACGGGTGGGGCCAAGATCATTTCAAGCATACTGCTATGTTACTGGTACTTCTGATTGCTCCTTAAAGCACTGGAAACTGCTGAAATGATGATAAGGGGGCTAGATAACTTTGTTAAGAGGCTTGGTAGTGATGCAAGAGTCCAGGACTTCAGTAATTTTTTTCTGAGCCCAGCCCTGAGGGGGGTCCTCAAGCCCCCTCAGCCCCCCCCCTAAATACGCCTCTGGATGTCCTTATACTGTGTAGAAAGTTTGAGTTGATTCCAACAAATATTTTTTGAGTTATGGTCATTTTTAAAATCAGCCAATTTCTAAAAAATACCCAAGGCTATAGCCCATAGTTTTTCTGAAAAATAGCTCCAAAATCAACCCAAAATTTTATTAACTTTTCTGATACATATTGATGTCCTTATGCTGTGTAGAAAGTTTCAGTTGATACTGACAAATATTTTTTGAGTTATGGTCATTTTTAAAATCGGCCAATTTCTAAAAAATACCCAAGGCTATAGCCCATGGTTTTTTTCTGAAAAATGGCTCCAAAATCACCCAAAATTTTACTAGACTTTCTGATACAAATTGATGTCCTTATACTGTGTAGAAAGTTTGAGTTGATTCCAACAAATATTTTTTGAGTTATGGTCATTTTTAAAATCAGCCAATTTCTAAAAAATACCCAAGGCTATAGCCCATGGTTTTTCTGAAAAATGGCTCCGAAATCAACCCAAAATTTTGTTAGCTTTTCTGATACATATTGATGTCCTTATGCTGTGTAGAAAGTTTCAGTTGATTCCGACAAATATTTTTTGAGTTATAGTCATTTTTAAAAAGCGTATAAGTGTAAAACTAAAAACATTCCTAAGATTGTTTTCACCACCTTACA
>NW_003551300.1:0-2548 GCF_000090795.2 Amphimedon queenslandica | reverse complement strand
CATGTACTGTATATCCATTATGTGAGACAGAGCTCTAGCTGTTATGTGTTTAGAAGTACATACTTATAAATGTTCAAAGTGTGGTGTCAAAGTGTCCTTTATACATGTACATGAATGCTTAAAGACTCTACCAACACATTTTTACTAAGACATAAATTAAACCATTGACTGTTGACAGTATCACTATTACACTTCCTTTACTTTATGAGTCATTCATGTACAAGATACTGGCCTAGTAAGGACATGGTGAATGTGTACATGTGATAGAAACATGTACTTGTGTCATAGAAATGTGCCAAGGTCATTTCTAATTTGTCTTTGAGTGTATGAATGTTGTTACTATTAACAGTCTGTGATATTGTTCTAATGTAGTAACTGACTGTTGACAGTATCTCACTGTATGCCAATGGACTAATAATGTTTTATTAATAATAAGTGTATAAGTGTAGTATAATGTATGTACATGTACATGCATTGTGAATTAATGCTTCTAACAGCTGTCTCTCTCTCTCCTACTGTATGCTAATGGCTCTAGACTTTAGTTGTAGTTCTTATCTAAGCAATACAGTGTAGCTTCTTTTAATGGACACTCTCTATAGCGTACACCTCCATTTAACAGACAGCACCTAGTGTACCAATTACATTCCTTACTGTATAAAATAACCTCCACATAAAGGACACCTCTGTATAACAGAGACACTTTCTTGATCCAAAGTGTCCATTATGCATATACATCTACAATATATGTGTACTTAAAGACTGTATAAACCATTGTTAGTACTAAGATGTAAATTAAACCAAGTTTATGTATAAAGATGTACATGTATAAGCTTGGTTTAATTTACATCTTAGTAAAATGTGTTGATACAGTCTTTAAGTATATTATACATGTATATGCATAATGGACACTTTGGATCAAGAAAGTGTCTCTGTTATACAGAGGTGTCCTTTATGTGGAGGTTATTTTATACAGTAAGGAATGTAATTGGTACACTAGGTGCTGTCTGTTAAATGGAGGTGTACACTATAGAGAGTGAATCTGATAATAAAATTAATTTTATATAAATTTTTGTTTTTTTTGTGATTTGTGGTTGAGTATGTGTCTAATGATTTGAAATCGCGTGACAATTTATTCTCTTACAATTTTTGTTAATAAATAATTATCTTTTAAAGAAATAGTAATAATAATAATAATGATAATGATAATGATATTCAGACTTTGTGTTACAACTCCATCTGAATGTATTTACTAATAATTAATAATAGTGTAATCTTTGATAATAATAATCAAGTACATGTACAGATAATTAATTATATTTGAGTTTTAATATTACGTGTATATATCTGTTATTATTATCATTATCATTGTTCCTGCTTCTCCAGTGACTTTATCAGCAACTTGTGCAAGGAACTACTACCGCTCCAGTACTAGAGTCACGGCATCCATAAGCGAGAAAACGAAGGTGGCAACAGAGGCGTCCGTCCTATAGAAGTATAATAAGAATATTATGAAATAATGTTTAGCTGATAATTTTGGAAGACAGAAATTTTGGTGAATTTGACAGTTTGATGGCCATTCACCAAATAAAACCGACTATCTTTAGCGCCATTATTCACATCCTTAGTGACACAGAATGGTGCCAAAATTTGCCAAATTAAAACCCACCAATCATCAAAAGTGTAATATTTCCATGCTACATGGTAAGTTATAGTCACTTACAGGCCCAACTCCATGTTCAGGCAGACCTGCACAACGACCATTCCTGAAACAGCCACACTCTACTTCAGCATCAGCAACATGAGCAGTAATCATGAAGAGTGCAGCTGCAACAAGGACCATACGCTGGAATGAAGTCATCTTCAGTTTGATAGTAGTAGTATCTTTCTTTATCTCTTTATGATGTACTGATGATATACTGATATCCTTCAGCTACTTATATAGATACTGGCCTAGTGAGGACAATGGTGGCTTTGTTTGAATGTGTACACGTGACAGAAACATGTACATGTGATAGAAACATGTCCAAGCACGTATGCCTGTGGTTACTATTAACAGTCTGTGAGACTGCCAATGGAGTACGTGATTATTAGCAGTGCCAGACTTACACCTCCACTACTCTTAGCCAGTGACTCATTCACCCAATAATGTATGACATGTGTATTCACATGTACTGTACATGTATGTCCAAGTTCACTTTAATCTTTGGGACACTTTTGTAACTTATTTAAGTTTTAATAATACCATGACGATAACATGTGACAGCCTCAATTATTGGAAGGAGCTTTTCAATATTCATTTGATGATTATACACTCCATCATTAGATTGCTGGATATTATGATTTGTGTCCATTGGTTTCTATGGCCTAGCCTGTATAAGCAATAGATCAATCATAGTGAAAGGGTTTACTAATGAATACTGATCTATAGCATCAGGTACATGTATAACTGTGAACACAGGGACCTTATAATGGTTGGAGGACTTGTCTGCTATAAGCATCCTTAATTACCTTAAGTATACTGTAAGGAAATAAAAATTAAGATGCCAAT
>NW_003551299.1:0-2548 GCF_000090795.2 Amphimedon queenslandica | reverse complement strand
AAACTCTTGCAGAAAGGAATGCAATAATTAGTAGTTATTAAGTTTGTGACATGTGACAGTCACATGGTGCTCCGCCTCTTCCCAACCTGTCAAAGAATCAAAATGGCTCCAAATCCCTCTCCAAAGTGTGTTCTTTGTAGGAAAGAAACAGTATCTGGAAACAGAGTTTATCTCAAGTCCGAAGAGGATCCATCAGTTTCCATTAGGCTAGTTTTACTTGCAGTTTCCTCTCGATCTCAAGAGGAAGTAGACCAGTTTCTTGCCACTAACACAGTATGTTGTAAAGCTGTGTGCTTTACTTTGAAGAAGTTAGCTAAAACGAGAAAAGAAATGGAAGATATGAAATTAGAGATTGAAAGAAGGATTGGTTCATTTTTTGATAGTCAAAATGCTGCTCAGGCATGTATAACCTCAGTTGATCTATCTATTGATCTAAGTGGCCCTGCTACACCATCAAAATCATTATACTCTCCACGTCGTACGAGGCTAACTTATGATACACCAACCAGAAATGCATTATCCCAGCCAATCGATTCAACTGGCAGTCCTGTGGTTTATGTAAGTCATTAGTTATAATTCATTTGATGTTTATTACAATTTTGTAGTTTGTTAATAAGAAACCGAGTGGTCCTTGTCGTGTCAACGTTGTTTCTAAATCATTAAGAAGTTTAGGGCGATCTGTTGGAAGACGCAGTAGGATGTCAATTGTCAATTTTGTATTAAAGGACAAGATCATGCGTAGAAAGGTGGCTATTCAGATAGGGAAACTCATTCGAAAGGAAATGAAAGTTACATGTTCTGTGAAGGAGCAATCGATTTTCAAAGACAAAAGTCTCTCTGCTATCAACAATTTCAGCTGGAACAGTATGGTACTTGACTTGAAGAGAACTGCTCCAGTTATGTCATCAGTATTGGAAAATTCCATTGACCGGGGTCAGAAAAGAAAAAAGGTAGAGATAGCAATGGCTGTAGCTGCTTCGGTATTGCTTCATGGACATAGTGAAAGAGCATGCCTTTTACAACGTGCTGTTTCTCTTCTATTGTATGGATGTCATGCTCCAAAACAGGTATTTTGCAATTTGTGTGTGAGTAAATTATGTTTAGATTTGCTTCTAGTTGTATACAAGACTACAAAAAGCTGGTTTATGTGTGTCGCACAGAAGTACCATTAGATTGGTTGATAAAATGGGTGAAAACTTTGATCAAGATGTGAAGGAGTGGTCCAATTTTTTAAAAGTCCAGCTTTCAAAGGTAAGTAATCTGTCTCTATTATAGCCGGTAATTTCAATATCATTAAAATTTAGAAGTACCGTATTGCAGTAGATGGAAGGATGTCATCGGATAATCGTTCGCCACTTATTCCGGCTGTATCTGCTTCTGATTCTATTACCCGTAATGAAGTTGTGTATACTGAAGACTGGTCTGACGGAGACGCTACATGTAGTGGTGATGAAGATATGAGTAATGGCGATGAAGATGTGTGTATGATAACACCACCTTCAGTTTCATCTATGACAACTTCCAGTTCCATGTCTTTCTCCCCTGAAGCTGACATAGATAGAAATCAGTCAACAGTAACAAAACTAACTGTTAAGATACCTACATTAAAAATTGTAGGAGACAATATAGACAAGTCTATTAGACCACGGGAGGAAACCAGTGACAATCACTTGCAGTCTCTTCACTACTTCCATAGTTACGCTGTGCTTGATAGATGTGATATGTCTGCTCTTGAAGATGATCCTTCATCGTTTGATGCCAATATTGCAGATGTTAGCTGTGTGTTGCCCACTGATGACGATAATGCCACATTGAGACGAAATCTTACAATCATTGTAGCACGAATACTGAGAGAACGTTTTTCATTCTTCAAAGACAATGTTAGTTCAATTTCTCGTCATATTCTTCACTCTCACTCAAAAGAAATGTCACAGAAGTCTGTTGTGGTAGGCATTGATTTGTCATAAAATTAACTATAATAATGCATATACTAATTTTTATGGTTTCTTTCTTTTAGGTTCCACTAGGTGTACTAACAAAGAATGAGGTCAAAAATGAAGATATGAAATTTATCATGAGTCATCTCCAACAGTATGTTCCTGTTGTAAGCAATAGTAGCTCGATTGAAGATCCAGTTTCTAATGAAGAGATGGAATTGTTCGAGGATAGATTCCACTATCTTAATTCTGTTCGGCGGTGATCAGTTAACGGTTGAGAGGGCTACAGGGAGTAAGAATCACAATGTCAATGAATGGAGAGGTATTGATCGCCTTGAAGGACTAATACCTGTTGTTGAAGATTGGCATGCCAAAGTTTGTTTGCTGAAGGTAAGTTCTATGAAAATATGTATGTCACTATTATGAATGGTTACATAGGCTATTTGGAAACTGCTCTACAAAACATCCTCTGGATCAAATAGTGGAGCTTTGTATCACTTAAGAAATCTGATTCAAAGGCGAACAGTTACTGTGGAGATAAAATCGGATCCTACCGCTTGCGAACAGTTTTTCCTTCTGGTAGTGGAAGCCCACATCATCAGTCTCACAAT
>NW_003551298.1:0-2550 GCF_000090795.2 Amphimedon queenslandica | reverse complement strand
TGTTTGCTGGTATGCTGTTGAGAGTCAGTGGATTGTGGCAGGGTTGGGGCAAAGTACTTTGAAAAGTACTTAAGTAAAATCCAAGTACATTTACAAAATACTTAAGTATAAGTACAAGTACATGATCGCTTTTGACAAAAGTACTTAAGTATAAGTACAAATACTTGGATATGTACTTAAGTATAAGTGTAAATACTTTTTAGAGTCGATTTAATTATATTACTATCAATTACTATTACATGTAATGAACATTAATCTTCAAAACATGAGCTCCTGTTCAGTTACAATTAGAAATAAGTGAAGAGACTAGCCAACTACCCAGCTAAAGACAAAGTAGTGATACTAGAATTTGCACTTGCTTTCTGTGATACACTGATATAGTATTGAAAGTACATGTAATCACACTAGCTGTGGTAATAATATACACATTATACAATTTGTGCTTAAAAAGACTTAAAAGTACTTAAAAGACTTATAAGTACGTGAAGTACATCAAGTACATAGACTAATACTTAAGTATAAGTACAAGTACATTGGTAAAATTTAAAAAAGACTTAAGTATAAGTACAAGTACCAAAAAATATGTACTTAAGTGTACTTAAGTACAAGTACCAATGTACTTCGCCCCAACCCTGGATTGTGGACTAAAGGGGAAACTGTCAAGAGTGGAGTGCATGGTGACTGGCTCTACCAGGGTAAGAGGTTCATTAATAATTATGATTATTTTACTGTGTATGTACATATGTACAATACACACTGTTACTTTTGTAGACCTGTTTGATGCATGACATTATAATTTATTGACATTGTTATTTTGCATGTACAATTACAATTACAATTTTACATGTCTGTAGATTGTGTTTAGATCAGCCTCATTGCAATTCTTCCTATTCATGCAATTCAGTTCAGAGATATGGGAGTTGGATCCCAATGGTTAGTTACTGTATCCTCATTGTGCTAGTACATATTACTAGTGTTTAGGTGATACTTTGATGAAGCAGTTGATGGTTTTTGAAGGATCTCTTCTTCGTTTGGAAGGTACAGTACATGCAGTGTGTGTATTGATGGACACATTCATTGCACATGAACATTCTCCTATTATGTTGTACATGTTCTTTTCACTGTATTTCATGAGTTTTACTTTAAGCATAAAAACATAATTCACATTATTTCTACAAATAAATGTATAATTCTTTCTCTTTGTCTTTGTCTCTCTTCCTCTCTCTCTCCCCCTCTCCCTCATTTAGGTGTGATTCCATTGATAAACTCCGTAAAAGGTGTGAGACCATTAATTGAGAGATACAGGACTCACAACAGTTCAAGGACCTCTACCAGTTTATGTTTAATGTTGCCAAAAACTCTGGCAGAAAGGACTAGGCTAGTGGCATAATATTATACATGTACATCAACATGTAGGATCATGTTTGCTTAACTTGCCACACAATGATTTCAATGTACACGTGTTGATGGGGGAATTTTGCAAGTGATCCTACTAAAATTTGAGAGTACAAATAAAGGCCGGGCTTGAATAAACGCCTGGTACTAAGAATTTCCAAGTATAGATACGCATATTTTGCTCAATATAAGTACCACAATTTTTAGAGTGTCCCAAATGGCCTCATTTGTTAAGCTGAGTGCAATGAACTTGGAGGTCTGGGTTCGAATCTCAGATTTACTTTTTCTTTTTTTATTTTACGCAATTTTTTTGTCCTGGAAAAAAATAAACACCTGGGCTTTTATTTGAACATTTACAGTATATTGTATGAATTGATTAAAATCTTTTGTGCTTTTTATTTCTCTACAGATCTTGAGATGGCCATTGCCTTCTGGAATCTTATTTTTACTGGTCGCTTCAAATTTTTGGACTTGTGGTGTGAATTTTTAAGAGTAAAAAATACTTGTAATTACATGTAAAGGTTACATTTCATCTCACTCTTCTCTCTCTCTCTCCCCCTCTCTCTCTCAGTCTCATTATAAAAGAGCTGGAAATACCCAAAGACACTTGGAACCTTCTGCTAGAGTTTTCAAATACGATTGATGCACCATGAGCAATTATGATGAAGATGGTAGCTCTATACTGTATTAATTGTAATGTCCTCCTCTTTAAATAATTTATTTTGTACAGCACTTTAATGTATGGCAGCTTTATTTCTTTGTAAATTTTTTGATGATTTTATGCATATACATGTACAGCACTTAACTATGAACATGTACATGTACATTAATGATTATATGGTGGGTTTATTATTCATAGGTCAGTCTACACTCTAACTACATGTGTATATGTACATGTACAATGTATAGGTATTTCTTGTCAGGGGTGGATCTAGGATTTCATTTTTGGGGGTGCAATTATGAGTTGGGTGGAGTAATTAGGGTGTTATACCGTACAGAAGGAAATTTTGGAGGGACTAAATTTTGGCGAATTGCTAAATTTTGGTGATTGGCGAATTTTAATTTGGCAAATTTGTGGCCACGTGCCATTGAGCATGCGTATAATGGCTCAAAATGGCGAATTTTTATTTTGGCGAATGGCTATCAAAACGCCAA
>NW_003551297.1:0-2551 GCF_000090795.2 Amphimedon queenslandica | reverse complement strand
CTGATTCCGATCAAACATAAATTTTTTATGAATTTTTAAAGTTGTTTAAAAATCGGGTCAAAGTCCCTTGGCCAAATTTTGCCAAAATTAAAAAAGGAGAAAAATCATAGTTTTTAATATATTTTCTGATACATATACATGTCATTATGTTGTGTAGCAAGTTTGAGCATATTCTGATCAAAATTGAATTTTTTATGAATGTTTAAAGTTGCTTAAAAATTGGGTCAAAGTCCCTGTAATATTATAGTACAGGGGTGTTGGCCAAATTTTGCGAAAATTGTAAAGGAAAAAAATCTTAGTTTTTATAATATTTTCTGATGCATATACATGTACATGTGCTTATGTTGTGTAGAAAGTTTGAGCTGATTCCGATCAAAATTAGATTTTTAATGAATTTTTAAAATTGCTTAAAAATTGGGTCAAAGTCCCTTGGCCAAATTTTGCCAAAATTGAAAAGGAGAAAAGTCATAGTTTTAATTATATTTTCTGATACATACATGTATACATGTAATTATGTGGTGTAGCAAGTTTGAGCTGATTCCGATCAAACTTAGATTTTTAATGAATATTTTTAAAGTTGTTAAAAAATTGGGTCAAAGTCCCTGTAATACAGGGGTGTTGGCCAAATTTTGCCAAAAGTGTCAAGTAGAGATTTCTCAATTTTTATAACATTTTCTGATGCATATAAAAGTTCTTATGTTGTGTAGAAAGTTTGAGCTGATTCCGATCAAATTTGAATTTTTTACAAATTTTTAAAGTTACTCAAAAATTGGGTCAAAGTCCCTGTACTATAGTACAGGGGCGTTGGCCAAATTTTGCCAAAAATGTCGAGTAGAGAATTCTCAATTTTTATAACATTTTCTGATACATAACTTAAATTTTTAATGAATTTTTAAAGGAGAAAAATCTTAGTTTTTATAATATGTGACCATAATTGACAAAAGGTACCTTATGGCGGGTAGTGAAATTTGTCTTTATAGCCTTAAAAATCTAACTTTCTGAAGTCCATTTATCATAAAATCACTCCAGAGGATGCAAAAAGTTGCTATGCAACTTTTAGAAACAATGGCTATCCAACAGAGCACCCACAGGTTGACATTTTTCATTATAATGATGAATTTTAAAATCTGCCATAAGGTACCTTTTGTCAATTATGGTCACATATTTTCTGATACATATACATGTACTTATGTTGTGTAGCAGCAAGTTTGAGTTGATTCCGATCAAAATTGGATTTTTATGAATTTTAAAGTTACTCAAAAATTTGTGTAAAACATGATTATTGACAAATGTAATGAGATGCAAATGATATTCACGAGCATAATACTCAATGCAACATCATGGGGGCCTCTCTAAGTCACTAGAACAATTGCAACATGTGGAGTTAACTTCAATTAATTAACTGTTACTACTACATGTATATCCTTGCTTGTTTAGAATGAGTCAAATGTTTAATTGTTTATACCGTATAGCGGGAAATTTTGGAAGGACTAAAATTTGGCAAATTGCTAAATTTTGGTGATTAGCAGATATTATTTTGGCGAATTAGTGGCCACGTGCCATTGAGCATGCGTATAATCGCTCAAAATGGCAGATTTTATTTTGGTGAATGGCTATCAAAATGCCAAATTCACCAAATTTAATTCCCTCCAAAATTTCCTGCTATAAGGTATTGATAGTTCAAGACAGGGTTAAGTTTATAAGTTAACCATTCAAAAATTGTATAGATTACTCTCTATTTATATATATATATATATACTGTATTTGCTCGATTAAAGGGATACTGGCGCAGTTTACGAAAGAGCTAGTACACGGAAAGTTTATAAACAAAAAAATGGCTGCAGTGTACAGACGCTACACACAAATTTTCAAGTACATGTTAAATAGCAGCTCAGTGTATGTACAATAAACAATAAACATAATGTACATAAGCTATACAATGACATCACTTTAATACAATAAATAAATCAATCCATATACACCATATACACCAGCACATACTTATATTAGTCTCGCTAGCCAGACCATTCCCCAGCCTACAGTCATTGGGGTGGACGGCGGGGAAGGGTCTGGTACACTCTTTAATGTAGTTTTGTTCTTGCCAACTCAGCAAAATGCTGTCAAAATGACGACGTCATGGATTAAGTCATATGACGTCACAAACACCACGTGGTGGCATGTGATCGAGAAATGGATTCCTGTTTGACTGAAGCAGCTGAATTACTTGGTTATAGAAACCTTAAAGATGAACAAATATCATGTCTGACAGAATTTTTAAGTGGAAGAGATGTTTTTGTGATTCTGCCAACTGGTTTTGGAAAAACAGTCTGCTTCACTCTGCTCCCTTTTGCCTTTGACAAGTACCAAAAAAGAGATTCAGGAAACAAGGCTATCATTATTGTTGTGAGTCCTTTGACAGCCCTCATTATAAATCAAGTGGAAGCTCTTTTAAGTCGCAATGTATCTGCTGGTTACATTAATTCGGAATCTACATCTGACGTTAAGAAAAATGTTACTCTTGGAAAATATTGCATTGTATTTATGGGTCCGG
>NW_003551296.1:0-2551 GCF_000090795.2 Amphimedon queenslandica | reverse complement strand
TCCGGTCAGTATTATGTGTCTGATGACTGCAGTTCAGTTACTCAGTCACCTTGTCATCCTTTATCAGTGTATGCTGGGGATATGTCTCAATACAATAACACCATCTACTACTTCATTGGAACTACTTTCATTGGACAATTTGGTATCCTCATGTTTGCAGTAAAGAATGTTACTCTACATGGACTGGCTCAGTCTCCTACTATCAACTGCAAGGGAGTTCGTATACTTAGCATTTCAGTACGCAGCAGTAATCATGTCACTATTTCTAACTTATCGTTTAGTGATTGTATAATGATAAAGCTTGATTCATCTAACAATGTTGCAATAACTAACTCTGTCTTTGCAGGCTCATATTCTTTAAAATTAATTAATGCTTTTGATGTTAAGGTATCATCAGTTACCTTTACTGGCTATTTTGTGAATATTGGGTATGCTCCTCTTCCAGCCTGTAGCAGTGAATTACTCCATTACACACTGACTCATTGATACTGACTAATGTTACCTTTACTACTGGCAGTCAAATGGAACTACACATGACTCATGGCACCTCATTCAATGTTTCAATTATTTTTGATCATGTATACTACTCCGCTGACGTCAGTCTTCAAATATGGTTTGGGGGTCTTTTTAATTTTTTTATTAGCAACTCATCATTTTATGGTGAGACGGAGGTATCTAATTATTATGCTGGTTTTCTTATTAATTTTAAAAATTCAGAATCAAATCATGATTGCACTTATCCTGGTACACAATTAACTTCTACTCTTGTACTTGAGAACAGTCAATTATATCATTATAAACAAGGATTAAAGATCATTAGTGACATGTATTTACTAAAACCAGTAAACTATCACTTTATTATTAAATCATGTTTGATATATGACAATATAAATGAAGGATTATTCATTGATGGAACATTTTTGAGATTCCTTCAAATTGATATAATAGATACTGAACTTATTGGAAATGGAGGAAATAAGATAATGAACAGTAATGCTATTAGTCTCAGTAATGTTACTGTTGCTAACAGTACCTATACAGGATTGACACTTGAAAGATCATTAGTGACAATTAAAAATAATTTAATAGTCAAGAACAATACTGGAGTAGTTGGAGGAGGACTAGCAATAAATGACTCATCAGTATTGATAGTATCATCATCAGCTAACTTGGAGTTTATTGATAATCATGCTTCTTATAAAGGAGGAGGGATCTATCTTGAAGAGTCAAAAAACAGTGCTATAAGATTAATGGAACCAAATATACCTCTTACATTAATAAATAATAGTGCTGGACTGGTTGGTGGTGATTTGTATGGACTTGATGTATATAACATCGATTCTATCCAGGAATCAATTTAACTTGACACACACAGATATTGATTCAACAAGTGATGCAGAAGATATATGTTTTTGTGATCCTCATACTACAACTAGTTATGGAAACTGTTTGCATAATGTAAAAGATCAACACATTTATCCAGGTCAAGCATTAAAGATTAATGTGGCTTTGTTTGGTGATGGTTACTTTGAAGCAATTATACCTTTGACAGATGGTACAGTAGGAGTATATTATAACATCAACTTGACCTTGCTCGATCAAACATACATTCCCAATACTTGTTCATTGATTGAATACACACCTAAACTTAATCAAACAGGATATCAAAGTAACCTGACAATTGGTTATTTTTCGCCGAGCATAATGCAAACAATTAAACTTAATTTCATTGTTAAAGAGTGTCCCATTGGTTTCAGGTTAGATAAGTCACAAGGTTCCTGTACTTGCAGTCAAAGTCTTTCAAGAGAGAATGTCACATGTGATATAAATACTCTAAACATTATACACAATGGTCTACTGTGGATTGGAACATATCATACCAGTACACCTTTCAATGCTAATGCAACCAATCCTAATGCATGCATTATCAATGAGGACTGTCTCCTATATTGTTCTCCTAATCCTGTTACCTTCAAGTTGAATGACACTCATACTCAATGTGTGGATAATAGAGGACACAGAATGTGTGGATCATGTACAGAGGGATACAGTCTACTAATGGGATCAAACAAGTGTGGACAGTGTCATAATAATTACACGATGATAGCTTGGATTGCTCTGTTTGCAGTGATGGGTGTACTACTTGTGGTTCTACTCATTGCTCTCAATTTAACAGTATCAGTGGGTACACTCAATGGTCTATTGTTCTATGCTAACATTGTCAAGTTATACGAGCCAGTCTTTTCAAGCAAAGGAGCATTACCAGTCTTGAGTCAAGTCATATCATGGATTAACTTAGACTTTGGGTTTGAGATATGTTTTTACAATGGTATGGACAGTTATGCTAAACAATGGCTCCAGTTTGCTTTCCCTCTCTACCTCTGGATCATTATCATTATCATTATACAATTGTGTAGGAGATATGGTAAGATATCAAGACTCATGGGGTCTCATGCTGTTCCTGTTCTATCTACGCTTACTTTTCTCTCGTATACTAAACTAGTACGTACTATTGTTATTGTACTACACAAGCGTGAGGTAACTCTTCACT
>NW_003551295.1:0-2551 GCF_000090795.2 Amphimedon queenslandica | reverse complement strand
TTATAGAACAGCCTCAGTCTTCCTGTCAGTCATTGAAGTATATAGCTGATGCTTTTAGCAACACTGGTAACCTCACAATAGAGATCACCAGTCCTACTCTTAGTATACAAGATAATGTTAAATTTACTGATATTAATAGACTAACTATCAATGGACAAGGAGAATCACTGACAACCATTCAAGTGCAGTCAGTTACAGCTGGTATATCTTTCCTACATTGTGGAGAGGTAGTACTTGCTAACTTCATTCTAACTACAGTTACTGAACCTCTCCTTTACAATTTCTATCATAATACATCAGAGGATCAATGCAACTTTACTACCAATGGCAATTATTCATTGCTCTTTCTAAATCCCAAGAAGCTAGCAATTAAGAATTGCAATTTTACAAGCAGTAATGATACCCATGCAGTATTGAATGGTGTACTAATCAAACTGTTCAACACTAAAGGCACAGCAAGTATCTCTATTGACAATGTTATTTTCTCTAATTTTAGAGATGCATTTAAGGTTTTGCTTGACAAGTCATTTTACAATACGCTTAACATTGAAAATACAGAATTCGTTAATAATAGAATTGGTTTTGATGTAATTGCTATTAAATCAAGCAATAATAGCATAAGTGTCATTGCCAGTCAGTTTAATGAAAACAAGTATCAAGGTTTAAAAATATCCTATGAAACATCATGTAGTAACAATTTTATGATTTTTGGATGTACCTTTTCCAATAACACTGGATGCAATGGAGTCAGTATGAATTTAGTTTTAGCAAAGAACAGCACTTCAAATATTTTTCGTGGCATTGGAAGTCGATTTATTAATAATGTAGCGATGTATGCTGGAGGGGGTGTCAACATTGATTTATCACCAACAGAAGTCTATCGTAACACTTATCCATCAAACAACACAATCACCTTTCAGTTTTGTTATTTCAATAATAACAGTGGCAGCTATGCTGGTGGTGTGGGTATTGTAATGGCATCTGTCAGTTTGAATTACAGGAAAAAAGCCAATTATATTAAATTTCACTCTTGTAAGTTTGAGTCTAACAAAGCGTCAAGTGGATCAGCTGTTCATATTAACAGGAACATACCAAATGAGTCTGGGGATTATTTTGTGGCACTCGTATACTTTTATAATTGTAGTTTTCTCGGCAATGCACAACCTCATCCTAACTTTAAGGCTAAAGGTAATAGTGCGTTGCAAAGTGGAGCATTCTATGCTAACAAAGTATGGGTCTATTTTGGTGAGGAGACCATTTTTAGAGACAATAACGGTACTGCATTACAAGTGTCTGATACAAGTATTGAATTTAAAGACAACTCTACAACAATATTTCAAAACAACTCTGGTATTAAAGGTGGTGCTATTCTTCTCACAGGAGACTCTGAGCTGTATATAAAGCATAACGTCTCAGTTATATTTGATGGTAACAGAGCTGTGTCTTATGGAGGGGCTATTGCTGTACTCCATTTACAAGTACAGAATCTTGCATACAGTGACAAGTGCTTTGTGACTCTTAATTTCTACAACAGCTACTCTAAACCTATCTTCAATTTTACAGACAACAAGTGTGATTCGGGTTTTGGAAATGACCTGTTTATATCAAATTTGGAATCCTGTAGAGCACGATGCAAGACACTGTCACATATGCACAATGTTAGTATAACTGATATTTTTTCAAGGAAGTGTTTTGGGACTTTTAACTTTAGTGCTTGCTCAATAGCAACACCAACAAAGAGTTTGTCTGTGTCTCAAGTAATAAATGCTATACCAGGCATTCCAATGAAACTCAATATCACGCAAGAAGACTATTTTCAAAATGACACTAGTGCTTTGTTCCCATTGACATTAGCAATAAGTGGTAAAAACAACATCAGAATCAATCCACATGTTATTACCAACAATAAACATGTGACCTTTTATGGTAATCCTCATGAGACTGCCCAGTTATTGATACAGACTGAGACTATGACCAGTATTAGTGTTACTGCTGAATTGAACCTAATAAACTGCCCTCCTGGTTTTATCTTTGACAAATTTGATTCTTGTGTTTGCTCTGCTTTGGGTAATAACCGATATCAAGGAATACGCTATTGCACTAGCAATTACTCAGCAATTACACCTAATTATTGGGCAGGATACCTCAGTAATGCAACCAATACTACATTTGTAACTGGACATTGCAGCGTCAAACTTTGTAATTATAATAATACTAAGCACAAGTTTGGATTTTATCAGTTACCCATTGATTATGACAAGGAAAAATTGAATGACTTTGTGTGCAGCTCTAACAGAACTGGTACACTCTGTACTAAATGCATTGATAATCACATTGTATCTTATCACTCTCCTTCTTTCAAGTGTGAGCCATCCCATCATTGCCATTACGGGATTCTTCTGTACATCCTCTCAGAACTGCTGCCAATCACAATCATATTCATTGTCATTATTATCTTTAACATTTATCTCACATCTGGGACCCTCTATACTTTCATATTCTACGCACAAATCATTGACAATATGTCACCTGATGGCTTCAATACCATTTC
>NW_003551294.1:0-2552 GCF_000090795.2 Amphimedon queenslandica | reverse complement strand
TTATTCCAGCTCTTATTGGTCAGAATTGTTCAAACACCAAATGAATCTTATTTTTTTCCCTATGCGCTCTGGTGGTTTAGGGATCCATTTTCCCACTGAGTCAGCTGCTCTTTCCTATTCTACCTCTCGTTCAGCTACTCAGGTTCTAACTGATGCAATCAAATTTAAAGCTCCATTCACTCCGTATGATCACATCTGCCAGGTCCATTTATCAAGAAGAGACCATTCTAATGGCATGAGGGAAGCTGATAAATCTACTTTCTCTAATATTTAAAGTCAATTAGATACTAACCATCAAAGAACCATCCTATGTTCCAAAGTCTCACTATCTTCATGGTTAAGCATCCTACCAACTACTTATGACAATTTTGATTTCTCTTGTTCTGAATTTAGAGATGCCATCTGCCTCCATTATTCTAAGCCTTTGCTAGAGGTCCCTCCTAATTGTGATGGTTGCAGTTCTGAGTTCACTATTTCTCACGCTCTTGACTGAAAGAAGGGAGGCCTGGTGACCCTCCGTCACAATGAGGTTAGAGATTTACTTCGTGATATCTCATCATTAGCGTGGAATCAGGTAGTGAAGGAGCCCGTTATTCGTGAGTCCCATGGTAATTCTGAAGCCCTAATTGGTGACATTTCTGCTTGTGGTATCTGGCAGTCTCAAGCTACAGCTGTGCTTGATGTCACAGTCATTGACTCCGATGCTCCATCATATTGTCATATGTCCCCTAAAACTGTCCTTAAATCTGCTGAAACTGCTAAAAAGAACAAATACTCCTGTACCTGTGAGCCAATACACACCAGCTTGACACCCTTATGTTTTACTATTGATGGTTTGGTGGGTGTGGAGGCTAACACTTTCCTCAAAATGCTAGCTGAGAGACTTTCCTTAAAATGGGATCAGCCATAAGGTCAAGTAATCTACTGGGCTAGTAATAGACTGTGTTTTGTTGTAGTGAGGGCTACTGGCCTATGTCTCAGGGGCACTACATCTAAGCTGAGGTCAATCCATTTTCGGGATAGAGCAGGGATCTGCCCTCATTCTAATGACTATTAATGACTATTAAATAAAATTATTTTGTTGTCTAAAATTTATTATTATATTTTTCTTCTACTCTGCTTCTCTATATAAAATAACTTAACCTATTCTATTTTATATTTTACATTTGTTGTCTGTTCAATAATGAAAAAAATTTATTATTGTTATTATTATTATTATTATTATTATTGTTATAAAAAAACGAACATGAACAAAAACAATGACTAGAAGAAAAGAATGGGGGAAAGAGGGAGATCTTAGAAGAGACAACAAAAAAACAGAAGGGAAACATGAAAAAATAAGAAAAAAAAACTAGCTAAGAAAACATTATTATTATTGTTATTATTATTATTATTATTATTACTATTATTATTATTATTGTTTTTATTATTATTATTATGAGAGTGAGAAAGTAATGATGAAAGAGGGAGAGGGGAATCACAAAAAGAAACAATGACATAAGTTATATAAGTTAATTAAGTTATATAAAGAAAGAAAAACAAAGCTAGATGAGGCCATCAACTGATGCTGGCAATGAGGGACAACATGTAGCCCACATTGAAGCATTACCTCTCCAAAGGGCAACCGAGAGCCTTTGAAAAAGGTGACAACGGGTTTCTGATAAAGGGTGACCAAGATGAACAGCTAGGAGACGGGAGATGTGGCCAATAACCTCAAAGGCAGAGGAGCTCCATCCACCAAGGGCCTCAACTGCCATGGGGATAAAAGTCATCCCAGCCCGATGACAATTGGCAGCGTGGAGACAGTTTCCTAGCCTCTGCAACACCAAGAGATGAGCCCTGAACAACAGCAGCAGTGGCAACCCTCGGCTCTTGAAGGTGGGAGAAATAACTGTAATATCCAGGGCCACTGAACATCCACCTTTTCACTGTGGGAGAAAGACATCAGCTGGACGAACAGAAGAGTGAGGGACAAGAGAAAGCATCTTCCTAGGAGCGAGTGCAGCTGATTGGGCGGCAGCAAAAGGACATCTCTGATAGAGTCATGGCATCGGATGAGGTCTCTGTTACTCCTACAACCCACTTGATTGTCTCCAAAGGTGTCCATGGGGGAAGAACATACCAGGCAGGAGAAGGTATCACTACTGAGATTCACACTAAGCCAATATTGTACACACAAGCAATACTCTTGGTCAAGGAAGTGCAGACCCAGTTGATGTGAAGGGATGTCTGATAAACAGTCACCTGAGTGAGGGAGAGAAGTTGAGAGGGCAAGAGCTCTAGAGCGAGTATCAGGGGCTGATTCAAGGAGAGAGGACACATCGATGCACAATGAAAGGGAGTATTGAGAGATTGGAACCTCGATATCACTATGAGACACACAGTTGGGTTTAGCAGCAAAGGAAGCCAGCAGGGGCTGACAGCTATCTAGAAGGGGTGAGAGGTCGGAGTCACGACGTAAGATACCCTCAATAATGTTGGTGGAACTGGAGAGGGAGGCATAGTAGGCTGATGCCGAATGAAGGGCAGCTTAGACTGGGAGACAGGCTTTG
>NW_003551293.1:0-2553 GCF_000090795.2 Amphimedon queenslandica | reverse complement strand
TAGTTTAGTAATGAAAGCTCCATAAACCTTTCTGTGCATTCATCTGAACTATAGCTAACTGAATTTATTTTGTAATGGCAAAAGTATTAACAACAGCTTACTTTTTAGCAAAAAGAAAAGAAGCAATGATCCATACCACATCATAAGCATCATTTTAGATCCTTTGAAACTATGGAAACACTTTTATGTGGCAAAGCTTTAAGTTTAACATTGTAGTAAGATTTCTTGGAAGCTTGTCTGCAATTTGTCCTCAATTAGAATCAAAAGAATCATTTTATAATTGGTTGAGCATGAGTAAAGTCCACAGGAAGCTTGTCTGCAATTTGTCCTCAATTAGAATCAAAAGAATCATTTTATAATTGGTTGAGCATGAGTAAAGTCCACAGATGTTAAGAAACCACAAAAATAATCATCCCATATCACTCGTCTTTTTCCTTGTTTACAACAAATTATTATAAGTATTATAACTTTTGCAACATGTGATAGATCTAATAACCTATTGAATTATCTTTCTTTGTCTCGTTAGCAAAGTTAATTTCCTAATAAGACAAGAATTGAGATGACGATAAATGATATTTACAATCACCTATTTATAATCACTCTTCTCAACCTTACTTTAGTAGTCTCACAATTCTCGTTATTTTTATCTTTCTCCAAATCAATGATCATAATATCAGTGTTGTCTTAATTTATTTCATCTCAAACTTTTTACGCAGCATATAATGAAATCAATGTGTCAGAAAATGTAATCAAAATTTAGGTTGATTTTTGAGCCATTTTTCAAAATAAAACTATGGATATTTTTCAAAAAATTGGCTTATACTGTAAAACTCATTATTGATGTTGGAATTGGCTCAAACTTTCTAGTTTCTACATAGCATAAGGACATCAATGTGCATCAGAAAGTGTAATGAAAAAGTCTTTAGAACCATATTCAACATAAGTAATGCAATCTGGGTCATATGAATGTAAAATTAGCAGAGAACCTAACCTGGCTTTTACCAAGTGGAAAAAGCTCTTTGCAATGATCAGCTGCTCTAATGTAAATTATTTTAAAGGATAGAACACAGATAACCATGATAATCATGATAACCAGTTATTTGACAGTACATCTTCTAAATGATCCCTCCTATAACTGGCCACATATGATCCTATGTTAACTAGCAATAGAGCAGGTATAGCCAAATGACAGTTGATTTCATTGCGATTAGTCTCGGGGCCAGCCCCTTCATTGCGATCAACTTTTTTATGTGAAATGGAATTTTCAGAATTTGCTAGACGAACATGTCTCTTTTAGGCTCTCTGTTAATTTAGTGAGTCCTTTAAGATAACTCTTTTTCCATTCCATTCTCTCTCCTTTTATTACTGTTGTGATGATTCTTATTATTATTATTATTATTATTACTATTTATTATTATTATTATTATTATTATTACTATTCTTGCAACAGATTAATGATGATGATGATGATGATGATGTATATTGACTTGATGCTGGGCGAGTAAATGGCTTCACAGCATCATTGCTACTGGGAAAGGAAACAACATTACCGCTGAGCAACCAATCACATTAGGACCAGCTTTTGCTGCAGGGGTGGGGCTGACTATCCACGTGCTGTGTCATGGCGCTTGAAAAAGACTTCATAAATGAATGGCCACCACCTTCTAAGCCTCTTAATTCATCACTAGAAGAGCCGTATAAGAAGAAATATAAACTAGAGAAAGACTGTCATTCTTCCTCTGGTAAGATTTGATTTATTTTTCTGAATAATACATTATAATTATTAGTGTTTTCTGACTTTTCTCCTGATGAAATACAGCTAGCTTGTAATGAGGATAATATGGACATAAGATCATTGCTAGCAAAATGGTGGAAAAGAAGAGTTCAAGAAAAGAATTCTGAACTGAGTGAAAGAGAAGGAAGCCCCAGGACTTTACTTAATCACATGATCAAGTTAAGTACAGGATTTGCTTGTTTTATATTTTAATCTTTATGCAGGCTGCCATCAGCCAAGCAGTTCCTAAAATTACGTATTGATCACCTTCGAAAAGATATCGATAGGAATAGAAGGGAACTAGCTCTTTGCTGGTATTTAATTGGTGATACTAATGAAGCAATGAACTACATGCAGCATTACCTTGCTCATACTGATCCTCAGTCTGTTAGCAGTGATGCAAAATGGACAGCAAAACTGATAGAGAAACAACACAATGTCTTACAAGGTCAAGAGAAATTATTATCGGCTCTAAAAGAAAGGCACTTAACACGTTATGAATTACCACCAACAAATAAGGTAATTTAAAGTGATATTATTCTAAAATTAGATTTTATTCATTTAAAGGTTGAGAGAAGAGATGCCTCTGATCTCAGTGTTAATGAGTTTTTCCATCGTTATGCAATGAGCCACACCCCACTGATAATTACTGGGCTAAAAACAACAACTGTTAAATGGGACCTTGAACATATTAAAAAAGTAATTTAATATTTTTTTATAGTTTTAGTTTATATTGTTTCTTAGGCTATTGGTCATAAGGTAGCTCCATTACGTAAGTC
>NW_003551292.1:0-2554 GCF_000090795.2 Amphimedon queenslandica | reverse complement strand
GCAATTAGAGTATATACAGTAATCTGCTGAATCTACAGTCCTTCAGAGGAAGAAAAGATCATTATGGCAGCAGCTCTTACTCTGATTGTCCTTTTGTTTCCATACCTAGCTCACTGTCAGCCCTATTCTTTTGTTACTGATCCATCAAGCAAGTCTCAGCCAATATACGTGATAGCAGAAGAAGGAAACAATGTGTCACTGTACTGCTCTGTATTCAATGAGGGTGCTGGCTCAAATGGAGAGTATATTAGGACAACATGGCAATCCCAAAGACCTGCTGACAGTGTCTTTGAAACTGTACCTTTTGCTCTAATGGAGTCACTGCCTACAATAATAACAAAAAAGTAAACAGCAATGTCAATTGATGCACATTTCTCTTATATACTGTATAGTTAGAAAATTTGGAGTGTTAAAAATTTGGCAAATTGACTTTAAAAGAGGTTTGGAGGTTAAAATTTTGGCGAAATTTTAATTCTGTGCATACTTATATGGAACCCTATCAAATTGGAGACTAAAAATTTGGCAAATGGACATTAATTCGCCTAAATTTGACTCCACCAAATTTTCTAGCTATACGGTAGTATACAAAATAAAAGACTCTAACTTACTTTAAAAGATTCGACTTTAGTGTTTAGTGATGGAATGGCAGGTACATCCTCTTGCAATGGAAACTGCAAGTGATCAGCCTACAGGCAAACATAAATACATCAAAGATAAAGATTAATGACTCATTAGTACTCTCTTATTGTGCTTGACAATTGGATCCCAGTCCGAGATTTGTTTTGACGATTTCTCGTAAGCTAATTTACGATGGATCTAAAGTACAAACTACAAAATAACATTCTTACAATCTTAGACTTACTCTGTCTTTTTGTATTGGGGCTAATGGTTTGAGTAGCTGAGTTGTGTTATCACTTAATTTATTCTAATTGATAATAAATAAATGGAAAGAAGTTACTATTTCACATGATCGATGATTTTAAAAATTTACCAGTCTCTGCTTCAGTTGTTTCAGTCCTTTCTTGTTAGTGAGTCCTTGCAATAGCTCACTTGTGTCAATACTTTCTATAAACATATGAATCCGTGGATAAAACAAAAAATACACTTTCAACTCTGATTTCATAATGCTATATATTAAATTTAAAAAAAAACAAGATTGAGTAGGATTCTAGAGCAAGTTCCTAACAAGTAAAAACAAGGGCAAGTAGGAATCTGAACGACTGACTATCTATACCAAGAAAAATTCAAAATGAAATCCTGCTATTGTGATGCAAATTCTACTCTACATTGCATTTGTAATGTTATTATGTCAGTAATTACTGCTATATATCATAGCTGATAATTAAACTCACTTTGTTGATCAGTTGATATGTTAAATTCTGATATGATGCTTGATGGTTCATTCCATTGTCTAGTATACCTACAAAATTAGACCCAAAAATATTAACTTTTAATAAAATAAATATATACTTACTGTCTCTTTCCCAGTAGTGCAATGGCTTGTATCAACTGATTTTCAGCCTCGCCATCATCCTCTTCATCCTTCACATGGCAATAAATAAAAAAACATTTCAATAATTTTATAAATAATTTCAAAAATAAAAAATATAAAAACTTACTCCACTAGTTTCTGGTAGGTCCTCATCTTCCTCTGCCTCCTCGTCAGACTCCGCTGCCTCTTCCCTTTCTTCTTTATCTTCACACTGTCCTGTTGTTGTAGTAGCCATTTTATACAAGCACGTGAAAAGTAGGTGTGGCTATTAAACGGTATTAATATTAATTGCTATTGTCTTTTAATGCGGGATAATAACTTTTACCCGTAGATCTATAGCACTGTTACTACTGTAGATGGTCAGTTAATTCAGTGCCACTGAAGTAAAATGCAGGTTAGTTATAACATAATGGGGTACAACTGATGAATAATCAGTAAACTACTCTAATTTTTTAGTACCAACCATCACAAAGTCATGCAACTTCATTTGCAGCTGATCCTAATCCAATATATACATATGGAGGATATGGAGGATTTGATACTAGAGATATTTATCGACCAGTTAGTCCTCTAAATCCTCTTCTTAATAATAATCGTGTTCCGGTACCTGTTGCTGAGAATCAGTATCACTCAGTCCCAGTCCCTGAACAGGAGGTGAGCCGTATCTACTTTGCTGTTATGATAGATCTTTCCCACAAATACTTTCAGCTTGTATTATCTTTTGTGAAATTTGATAGTGTTACAATAATAATCAGATTATGGCTTTGTTCTAGATAAGAGGAGGATTTGCAGTCAATACAGAAAGGCTGCATATGGCAGCATTCATAATGGCAATTGTTTGCCTTTTTCTAACATGCGGTCTGACTATTCCGTGTGCAGGTGCTATTTTCTGTTGTCTTCACAAGGTATAATTGTAATAACAAACAAAATTGTAATAACAAACGAGCATTCCTTTTATGGAAAGAGAATGCTCTAATCCCGTTATGCATGTGTGTAGGCAGTGTAGTATTAATTAGATTTAATAATTTTTTGTTTGTTTAGGCATCCAATGCTAAAACTATG
>NW_003551291.1:0-2556 GCF_000090795.2 Amphimedon queenslandica | reverse complement strand
TTATCATACTGATAGTGTTTGTGATACTGGCTAAACGTTACAAGTATCGTGTGAGAGAGAATGAAGTTAATATTGTTCAGATAGTTGATGATCATTATCAGAGATACATGGAACAAGAGGAACAATATAACAGAGACATAGACATCCCCTCTTAAGATGACTGACAAAATTAGTCACAGAATAAAAGCTGTGTATTTTATTCTTTTGATTTTTGCATGCTAGTACGGTCATTTATTTCTTTTTGAAAATGGTTGTGCTTTTTGAAATGGCAATGTATTGATTGTTTAGTTGTTTTGTTTTTATATAAATTTTACATTAATATGACATGTACATGCAGACAAATTGTTTTCAAGATCAACAGCAGTTCTATCATGTTTACATCTTCAGTTTACGCATGCATGAGAAGAGTGATGGTCTACTATGCATGTACGGAATGCCCATAAACAGATCAATAGGTTTATTATTAGACTGCATAAAATTAATTCACATTGCACGTCATATCAAGATTGTTGTTATATCACTGTATTCAATGTATCTAGGCCTAATATCAGTTTTAAAACCATTTTGTCAATAAGTAATTAGTCTATAGTGGTCAGTTAGAATGATGCAATTTCACATGCTCATTGAAGCTATAGATTTAGTCTAGTCTCAGTATGCATGCATGCGGAGTGCACCGAGTCTATTATTCAACTTGTCATATGACTTACATGAAGGTCAAATGGTCTCTCAATTCTGAACTCTCAAGCTGAGACAGAATGAGATATAGTGACGGACTACCAACTACTTTAGCAGTCTGGCTCACATACCTAGAGAGCTCAGAGCCTATAACAAAAGTCTGCCAGACATGCAGGTTTGTATTATAGTGGACTAGATAGCCTGATCCTTGACTCCTAAAATGATGAGCTTTTTTGGCATACTTCTACTTTTGTTTGTATCATATCGTATCCTTAAGCGGCTTGGAATCCCTCATCGATAGTTATGCCTTTTATGGGAAATGGAATAGAACTTTTAAAAATGGTAATAATTATCAAGCAATTATCTAATAAACTATTACTAAACTTTAATATAGCCTTCTACTGATTTTCAAGAGAGTTAGCTTGCTAAAAGTGGAAAGGTATTTGGGTGAGTTGAAACCTATCTGTCATAAGAAGTACATAGCCTACACAAATGTGCACATAATTGTGTTACATGTATTATAATAGCTATTGCAAGCAATATACACGTAATGTATTACAGCTATAATCCTGCTGCAAGCATGGGCATTGGTCCGCACATTGCAATTTACCAAGAAGGGGTGGCAAAATGGCAAGTAGGCTTGAGTAATGCTACAAAGAGGGGTGGCAAAAAGGGTTATAAAGTACATCTTGATTGTATAATTAATTTCTTTCTAGTTATTATATTGGTACAAAGGTAGACATTGTAGTAGCTGATCTTGACATACTCAAGGAGATCACGGTAAAGCAGTCCAATAAATTTATTCCAATTCCAATCATGTATACTATTCCACTATAGTCTGTTTATTGTAATGCTTACCAGTGGCGGATCTGGGCCCGGGCCTAGACGGGCCATGGCCCGGGCATCAGAAGTCAGTAATGAGATTCATTAGATGCAATGTAAACAATTCCCTGCCTCAAGTTTTGATAAAGCAGACCACAAGCCACACCAGTGTACCTACAAGTGCTTGAAGAGCATTATAAGTACTGCATGGATAAGGAAATTGTTGAAACCCATCATAAAAATGGTCAAAACATGCATAACCATGAAATAACTGGTTGAAAAGTGGACACACCCACTTCCTGGCCCTACCATTAACTTGCACCCAGATCCGCCACTGATGCTTACCAGTTGCCTCTAGTAGTCTAGTATCCTCTAAAATGCTCCCTTTCCCTTACTTGTAGTCTTTAAAATACTTGTAAACATTATTAGCTATCTCTTTCACCTCGTCATTCAATCTAACTCCCTTGCTTTTTAATACTCTTCGTCTCACTTAGTTACACTACAGTTCCTAAAGTCTTATCCAATATCCATTAGCCCTCCTGTACATCAAATGAAGCGCATTGCTAAGAATAAATTAAGTGGGGTAGTCTACATGGACCATAATAAGGTCAAGTTCCTTAAAATGCTTTTGAAAACCATGTCATGAAGGTGGAGGAATCAGTGTCCAATTTCATATGATTTCTAATAAAGGCTCACGTGATGCTAATTAAGTGACTTTTTGACCCACCCTGCAGAACCTCCTCTGCATGGCCCGGTTGAAAACGAGGGTTGAAAATTTACAGGCTCAGCAGTCTAGCATGTTTATGATAAACTGCTGAGTGTAAATATATGCTGATGCAATTTCACAGTCTTCTATGAACAGTATGCAGTAGGAGTGGACCGAAGGGAAACAGTAGAACTCACATGAAGGTCATATGATCAACTCTGAACTCTCCGCAACTCAAGCCGAATGATCTATATAGCGACCATAGATACTACATACACACATGGATATGAAACAGGATGCGCTCGATCCTTGGCACCGGAAGTGATGTATTGTGACGTTTACACTACACGTGT
>NW_003551290.1:0-2556 GCF_000090795.2 Amphimedon queenslandica | reverse complement strand
TGTATTGTGTTACTTTGTGTATTGCTTAATGTAGTATAGTCATGAATGGATATGTGTGTATGTGCAATGCATGTAAATGTCCTCTTTGTCTCTCTCTCTATGAAAGAAGTATCGCTCTCCTGAGTGATGATAAGATCAATATAATCATGCTCTTTGGAGTGATGATAAGATCAATATAATCACGCTATTTGGAGTGATGATAAGATTAATAAAATCACTGTCATCGGAGTGATAATAAGAGCAATATAATCACGCTTTAAGAGTAATAATAAGATAAGTATAATCATGCTTTACAGAGTGATAATAAGATTAATATAATCATGCTCTTTGGAGTGATGATAAGATTAATATAATCACTCTTTTCCAAGTGATGATAAGATCAATGTAGTCACGCTTTATGGAGTAATGATAAGATCAACATAATCACGCTCTTCGGAGTGATGATAAGATAAATATAATCACGCTCAACAGAGTCATAATAAAATTGATATAACCCCGCTTTTTGGAGTGATAAGAGTGATATAATCATGCCCTATGGAGTGATGATAAGATTAATAATTTGTGACCATAATTGACAAAAGGTACCTTATGGCCGGTAGGGAAATTTGTCTTTCAAGCCTAAGAAATCCAACTTCCTGAGCCCCATTTATCATAAAATTACTCCACAGGATGCAAAAAGTTACCATGAAACTTTTAGAAACAATGATTGTGTAACAAAGCACTCACAGGTTGATATTTTCCATTATAACGATCAATTTTAAAATCCGCCATAAGGGCCCTTTTGTCAACTATGGTCACATTTGTATGATAATTATGTTAGTGTATATTTGTGTTAACTGTTAGATCTAAATGTGCATGTATAATTGATCATAAATAGGGATTAATGATGATGCTAGAAATAATACATACATTTGAGAGATATGCATAGGGTGGTGAAAACAATCTTAGGAATTTTTTACACTAATACGCTTCGCATCATATAATTTTTGTTTTAAAATGTTCCAAGTACTATTTTTGTAGTATTGGTTTTTTTCTCTTCTCATTTTTATAGTGTAATTCATACTAGAAGTGACTGGTCAGACTTCATTTCTATCATTTAAGTTTGGTTTTAAAATCGTGTTTCATGTCCTCACTTTTGACCATTCATTCCTTTCTTTGTTAGTTTCATAGAATAGTTTTACAAGTAATGACTGATCAGATAAAGTTTTTATCAATTGCGGTTGGATTCTATGATATAAATTCCAAGTTCTCACAAGTTGTTCTTTTCTTTCTAAGTTTCATACTTGTAGTTTATATTACCAGAAGCGACTGATTACACTGAGTTATTTACAATTTAAATTAGTTTTAACATGATGGTTCATGTACTATTCATTTCCTACCATATACTACTTTTCATAGTTTAGTAGTTTACTTTAAAATACCAAAAGTGACTGATCAGACTGAATTCTTATCATTCTAAGTTGATTCAGAAATAATTGGTTGTGTTCTTCTTAGTTCTCACTATTGACTTTTTGTTGTTCTATAGTATGGTTTACATCAGAATGAGTGCTGCTCATTTCAGTTTAGTTTTACAAATGTGTTGTTATACCGACATCTCACTATTTCATTTCTCAGTTTCATAATCTATTTCAAAATACCAGAAGTGACTCATCAGATTGACTTCTTGATTTAGGTTGGTTTTTTAAAGAATATTTCATGCTATCATTAGTTTACACTATTTGCTGTATAAATTCTCAGTTTTTATAATAAGGTGTATACTAGAAAGGACTGACTAGATTTAGCTCTCTTTTGAGGTTGGAATATGAAATGATGTTCCATGCACAGAGTTTTCACTACAGTGGAACCTCTGTATAACGGTCACCAATGGGAACTGTCCCTTTGGCCGTTATATAGGGGTGGTCTTTATTGAGGGGTTTTATTTTCTATTACTTAAAAGGTTATTTTATTACATAAAGTAGTCATTATGATGCCATAAATGTTACTTAAAGTACTCTTCTAGTGTTGTTTGCCTGGCAGAACTCATGTTAGCATAATGTAAGCTAGTCAGTGAATCTATTTGTGCTCCCACTGTTGTTGATAAATCATTATGTCCTTTGATCTGCAAGAAGCTATACTTGCTTTAAAAGATGTTCAAGCATTTTTGGATAGCAGAGGACTCATCATCTTTGCCATCCTCCTGTGTCTCTTCAACTTGATTTAGTGTAAGTTCAGCCATAAACTGTTCTTCCAAATCCTCCCCAGCATCATCACAAACCAGCAAATTGTCACCAGCTAAATACTTTTCTGAAGAGCATGTAGGACCAATATTAACCTCATTGACAAGACTTGTTAATTCATCATGGCTTTCATCATTAAAGTGGTCTACTTCATCTATAATTTTTGAAGGGATCTTCTAGCACTCCAGCACGAGCTACGACAGACTCAGCAGATAAAATACCACATTTCTTGAAGCATTTAACAATTGTGTCCTGTTTCATTGAATCCCAAGCTTGTGCCACCCACCTGATTGCTTTGAGGCTATTTATAGTCTTCACAATTTCAGCTCCAGTATATGTC
>NW_003551289.1:0-2556 GCF_000090795.2 Amphimedon queenslandica | reverse complement strand
TTAAATCCCATCATTGTATATGAACAGATGCTGTAGCAGTAATGGCCCATTCTCATTAAACAGACACATTAGAGGCTTATGGTCAGTATGAATAATAAAATTATGGCCATATAAATATTGATGAAAACGTTTTATTCCATACACTATGGCTAAGGCTTCTTAATGAATCTGTGTGTACTTACGCTCTGTTTAGTGTTACAGCTCTAAACGTGTATCCAATTGGTCTGTCACAACCATCCTCCACTCGATGACTAATACACTGCTCCAACTCCTATTGGAGAGGCATCACAAGTCAATACTAAAGACTTCTCTGTATCGCAAGGAGTAAAAACATTTAAAAAACGATTCAAATGCTTGCTGTTGTTGTCCACCCCAGGTCCATGGGACTTTAACCTGCCATAGCTTATAGATGGGTGATAATACTGTCGACAAATTAGGCATAATTTTATGATGGTAATTCACAAGACCCAAGAATGCTTTAACTGAGAAACATTATTAGGTTTAGGTGCATGTGTGATAGTTCTCACTATATCTTTAGTGGGCTGTAATCTTTCTTGAGATATCTTGTATCCTAAATATTTGACACTTTTTCATAGAAAGGTACCCTTTGACTTCTTTAATCTCATTCCAGCTTTCTCGAGTCTCTGAAGGACTTCATCTAGCACTTTGGGATGCTCTTCCTCAGACCTTCCTGTGATGATGATATCATCTATACTATATCCCAGTTCAGTTTGGGACGGAAGTGGAAGCAGCTGCGTGGAATTTGAAAAATGTAGCTACGTCACAAAAATGACGTATTTTAATGATATTCATAGAAGAATGGCAGCTGTGTTGTTTCACTCTTAAAACAGTCTTGCTCTTCCTGATAAGCAGTACAATAGCTACAGGAGTCAGCTAGTCTTCATAAAGGCCATCATTATCAGAAGATCTTGCTCTGTTAGCTTTTTAAAACAAGAATTATCAGTTTGCGCTCTGGACCACATGTTCTTATGTAAACTATGACGTAGATAAATCGTCATATCACGTCATTTTGGTATGCCATTGGGTTTATAGGGAGAATCCGGTTCTCAGGGTTTCCAAGAGCTGAGAGACCCAAGATTTCACAGATTTTGATGGACTTTGGCGACTAAGAACCTGTGAAAATTTCATCCTTATCCCACTTTCCTATAAAAAGTTACTCCAGTTTTTCTTGTCCCAAACTCAACTGGGATATAGTATATATACCCTGCAACTCGGTCTAACCTTTGGAGAATACTTTCAATTGTTCTTTGAAATATTACAGGTGCAGATGATATACCAAAATGCAATCAAGTGTACTCATATAACTCTCTATGAGTATTATTAACAATGTATTGTTTAGCAGCATCATCTAATCGTAGCTGTAGGTAAGTGTGAGAAAGGTCTAGTTTCGTGTAAAGAGTACCTCCAGCCATGTTTGCAAATGTATCTCCAATTCTTGGAATCAGGTGTGGGTCTACTATAACAGCTTGGCTAGCAGTCACCTTATAGTCTCCACACATTCTTACTGTACCATCATCCTTTAGCACTGGTACAATCGGTGCTGCCCATTCTGAAAATAGGTGCTTTCTAATGATACCTCCTTCTTCCAGTCTACCCAGCTCCACTCCACCTTTTCTCTTAATCAGAAAGGAACTGGTCATGGTTTGCAGAACTTACCGTAGGTCGAGTTATATTTGTGACTGCTAATATTCGCCGTGATAAAAACTATATAGAAGTTCAATTAAATACCATGGAAACCAATTGATTGTTGCTATGACAATTGACCATGTGTTATACATTTACAGTGTTCAGCAGCTAATCACCTATTCTTGAGCAGTTTTAGTAGAGCCATCCAGACTCCAGTTCTCTATCAGTTATTTCCTTGTATAGATGGGCCACTACCTCCAAGCTCTTTGCTGCAAAATCAGTGCGGGCCATCGGCCCTGATTATAAACCACACTTAAGTCAATAAACACTAACGGTGGAGAGTCCCAAGATGCAGCGAGGCCGTGTGAGTAGAGTATTTCTGAAAGCTAAAGCAGTTTCAGAGTCCAAGGATTAGTAACCGCAAGAAGAATAACAGCTCAAGAGCACTGCAACCTGGTGCTGTGCTTTAATAACGCGTAGTTTTCAATTAAAATAGCATCTAGTTGCTATGGCAATTGCTAGCCACAGGAAGAAATTGCGAATATTAGCAGCCACAAATATAACCCAACCTACGGTATATAATAGGTGGAGCATAGATCGAAGGCTTCAACAATGCCATTATCCAGATATTGGCCCAGTTCAAACTTCAGGATATTGGCACACAGTTCAAAGTTCAAACCACAATTAACAATCAATGAAAATGTCAAAGAAAGGATTATACGAAAAGACTAATGAGGTGTTCAGACCTTCCTTGACTCCGATATCGCCATTTGTTTATATCATCTAATTCTCACTAGCTTTTAAGTCGTCTCTCACCTAGCATGCTCTTTCTCGCTTCTCTTCAACTGACCTCGTGCGACTGGCTAGGTGTACACGTGATCCCGTAAACAATGAAGCCAGTTACGAACA
>NW_003551288.1:0-2558 GCF_000090795.2 Amphimedon queenslandica | reverse complement strand
ACCTGAACAAAGAAATGGAGACAAGTATGTTACTGATCTAATCTTTATTTATACATGACTGCTCATTATTGCACATTTAGAAAGATACAGGCATGTACGTGTATTTGTACATCTACATGCATGTATATTAAAGCACAAACTACATGTAGCAATATATAATAAGAAGGATGTTGTATTTGTATGATATACAAATGACCAGACATGTCACAATAAGTATTCTCTCAGACACTGTTGCTATGATTGCCCTCATCAGCTGCTGATATTACTACTCTATACTGATCTATGCTACTGGTGTCATTATAATCCAATGTTGCTCCACCCACCACTCATAGACTCACATGCAGGCTCCTTATGTTATATTGCGTGTATTGATGGATTCTGATACTCCTGTATTTAATATTGAGAGTGTTACTGGCTCTGATGGTAAGCCTGACCTCTTGATCAGGTTTGATAGGAATAAACTGGAGACCATTGCTAAACCTGTCATTGGAGAATTCTTGAATAAACTGCAGGTATGTAGTTTAGGCACTTAGTGCATGATCATTCCTTTAATTCCCTGTTTATTGTTTGTACCATTAATTCTACCATTGTTTACATAATAATGCTATACTGGAGGGTTCATTCAACCATGAGCAACTAGCTTATATCTCTACATGCATACCCAATACATAGGTAGAGCCAAAGTTGGTTTCTGTTTTGTTGTATTCCCATTCGTAATTGGGACATGTTCATTGTTCATCACTCAATGCTGTTATGATAGAGATGTTCCTTTTTCTAGATCTATAAGTCTGACAGCAGACGTTAGCTCAGGACAGTTATTGTATAATAAATATTCAACTGTTACTGATGATCATTTGATGTTGAGAGATATTGTAATGGCTAGGAAGATGCCTAGAAGATTTGTACAGCCACACACTTCAATTGATACTGGTAAGTAGGGGATGGGTGGATGAGGGATGTCCTTAGTCTTACCTTGTAAAAATAAGGTACATCATTAATTAACCTGCCTGACTAATGGATTGGTTATTTGCATAGGCTATGCCATGAATATTGTTACATAGGTTGTATTATAGTGAAATGTATCATGCATTCTTTTTCTCTTCTGCCACTCTGCTTCACTGATATCTATATTGTTTTTTTTCATTAGATGGTTCTGTTGTTCTTAATGAATTTGATAGTTCATTTGAAGGAATCATTTCCTCATTTCTAGCAAGATATCCTAACTATGATACTGAACTGGAGTCTCTTTGGAGAAATGATCAGCATTATTGGAAACAAAAATAGACACAATACATTTGATACAAATTAAAGGATTAGAATTTACTTGTGTATGCATATTGAGTGTTAATTGTCACATTGTTGCATGTGCATGTATATATTTGTGCAGTGAAAGTAATGCAACAGTTGGTGGCCCGGCTTCCAGTCAGTGATCAAGCAGCTAGACAACACAGTTTTTGGGTACTTTGCTGTGCTGAGAATGAGATCCAACCTATACGTGAAATAGACTCCCGTAAAATAAAAGTGCTAAGTGCTGTTTTCCCCATGCATTGCAATCTTCGAAGAAGTGTACATGACCATAGATATTATAACATTACAACTCATTGTTCACTTTGCACTAACCATTTCACATTTTCTATAACAGTAGCTGGTCTCTTGTTCAGATTGCACTAAGAACTGACAGTGAACATCTGGTGGCGGGTCCCTCTTGTACCAGAGAATACCACCAGCAACAATAACGGCGGGTGAGGTTGCTGCTCTTCCAGCGGTTACTTGCATTGGAGCTCGAGGAGGAGCTGCCACTTGCTCCGCTAAAGCTCTTATTCTTCTCAGCAACATTATAAGTAGGCACCACTGATGCATACTCTTGCTAGTCTCGCGCAGCTGTAGTCCAGGGAATGGTCTGCTACCCCAATAGATAAAGTGTATTCAGTGCTTGGATCGCTTCAGTCGCCTCTTATATAATACTAAACGAGTGAAAGGGAAAAATCCCTCATACCATATATGGTAGCCCTATTATGTGTCATTTGAATGGTGTTGTGACAATAAGTGAATGACATTGTGTCACAGGATAGGGTTTTTATTCTTCCTTTCTCTCTTTTTCACCCTCTTTACAATCTGCTGTAGCTTTTATTTGTATTTCAAATTTGAATTCAAATAACTTGTCCAGGTGCAGGCATGCATGCATAGCATATGGTATGTATCTTGAGTTGCATTAGAATATCATAATACGGCATGGCATTATACATGTATAGTATCATTGGTTGGATTCCATTATTTGTTTTGATAGTAACATTATACCCTAATTCAACTGGAGGTGCTGGACCATTTTCGCCTGCTAGGTCACTAGCACTTATGGTAACACATGTATGATGGTGTATGACGTCACTACAAAATATTTAGCAGCAATGAATATTTTGTAAATCAAAGACACACCAGCTAGCATGCATTAGTAATAAGTTAAGATGGTGGTTGTACAAGTTCTTTAGACACAAGATGATTATATATCTTTCTAGTTTTATTTACATCAATACGACACAACTTCCTAGCATCCATCAGAC
>NW_003551287.1:0-2560 GCF_000090795.2 Amphimedon queenslandica | reverse complement strand
TTACATAGCCGTGTAAGAGGATATGGCACTTTAATGGGTTTAAAATTCACAAAAACTATGAAAACCAAAAATAAAGCATGCCCTCTACAGTACTATAGCACATGTACTTGTATTCACCTGATAGTGATTGAGTTTTCAGTAGTTTTTCCTGAAGTGATTGGTTGTTAATTCTAGCCACTTGTAGATCATAATAAAAATACTCATTGATAACTTGAAGCTCCTTCACTTTTTCTGTCATGTATACATATTTTTCAATCAATTCCTTTCTTCTTGAATTTAGTATTTGTTGATAGAATAAAGGAATATCATATGAATCTAATACTGGACCCACTGACCATTGACCATCATTTAAAACTGAGGGAGAGAGAGAAGGAGAAGGAAAAGGAAGGATAATTTAGTGATTGTGAGTGAAGGAGATGAGATAATAGGACAAAAAAATTGAATGACTAAATTTTACTTTTAAATTTCAGCAAAATGTCAGTATACCGTTCTACTTATAATTTCTTATTAGTGATCCAGCAATTAGCTAATTTTTGCATCTTATTTGCCTAGTTTGGGTGCATAAGCACATGTATGTACACAAAATTTTCTACTATAAATATATAACAATCTTACCTAGTTCTACTACCATTGTGATATTGGGATCAGTGACAGGTTTATCAAACCATTCCATTACTCCTCCTCCTACATCTACCTGTTCCATCTCTACACAACCTCCCACTATTATCAGGAACACATGATTAGGATCAAGAACAAATGATGATATAGTATGGCGGTATCTACCAGTAACAGAATCAGGTAGAGGGATCTGTAGAAAATAAATAGAATATACAGTTTACAAAGTGATGTTTGGTATCAGTTATGGGATAGTTTGATGTAGGTGACTATAGGGCTGGCATTTAGGGGCACTGCTGGCAAAATTAATTTTTAGCCACATCCAAAACAACTACGTTGGTCAATTTATTTGTTTGAATAATAGTCAAGTCACATTCACAAAGACCATAAAATTAAAAAACAAAATTAAGTAGGATTCCAAACGACCAATGAAAATCAAAATGAAAATCCTACTCTTGTCACACAAATTTTACTCTACATTGTCCTTTCAATGTTATTATGTAAGAAATTACAAATCACCTTGCAATGCAGAGTCGAATTTGCATCAGGAGAGTAAGATTTTCATTTCGATTTTAGTTGGCCGTTCGGAATCCTACATAATCTTGTTTTTTTTTTGTTTTTGTGTTTTTGTTTATGTTGATTTTTGTATAATATTTATAATATTTCTTTAGATTGTGTTCATTGCCATTAATTGCGGTGAATAGCTGTATTGAAGGAATTCTATACTGATCAGTGTTTAGTGAAACTGCACTAAAAATGCTATAATAATCTTGATGCAAGTCCTTGTTCAAGAAGCAGTGAAAGTACTGCAATTTTGCCCTGTTGACTGTTGTTCCTGTTGCAAGTTCATGATCATAGTATAACATGAATTACCCTATATTCGCCCAAATTAACACGTCTTAGGTGGTACATTGTTTAGAATGAAATGCTCCAGGAGGTGCTTGCTTAGAGAGGTGCATAGCAAAGTACTCAATACACCTGTAAACAATGGGGCTTTCTTATTACTATTTTAGACTTACTATTTACTATTTTTAGAATGCTAGAGAGTTCTTTTGTCTATTTGTTCTCTATTCTATTGTTCAGTCAGTTCTCTCTAGCTCTCTCATGTGTATTCTCCTGGATATTCTCCCTCTCTTCTTCCTTCTTTTTTAACTTAAAAGTATAATTATAATACTGTCAACTGTTGTGCCAATACTACACGTTAGCAGCTGATAGCAGTGAGGGTAGTAAGCATCACAAAAGTTTTTATTGTGGAAGCTGTGTAGAGGTGCAATAATTAGGAGGGTGCATTAATTGGGGCAAGTACGGTAATTATTGTTTGTGTTTTTTAAATACAATTTATTGATTACATATAATAAAATAATGATATCCAGGATTAATTACCTTCTCTTAGCTGGAACTGGAAGCCTGGAACCTCCACTAAGTATTGCAGTTCATTCAAGCATAACTACATAAAAAATTGCTTGTTCTGAGATCTAAGCATGCACAGCACCGTGGGCATAGTCACACACCCAAATTTTAGAGCATATACTGTATTTCCTCAAATAGACCCCGCGGCTACTATTAATTTCAGGAAAGATAATATGAGGCTATTATTCGAGGGCGGGTACTAATAATTTCAACTGAGGCTAATAATTTATCAGTTAATCTGTGAGGCCTTAATCTTCTGTCAGTATAAGTCTTTCTTTACTACCTAGAGATGTTTAGAGAGCAGCTCTAGCTACTGGAAGCTTTTTAACTCACGAGAGAATGCCCAGCAATAGCGGTAGTACTCTGGTAGTAAGTGAGAATCATCTTCTTGGTTATTTACAGTGCTTTCGACAACTAGATCAACCAACCAAGGGATCAACTATTTGCTCAAGTTAATTTAATTAAACTCAGTGCATAGATACTCGCATCATATTATGCTGGCACACTCAGCGCTATTAAATTAATAATGCCACAC
>NW_003551286.1:0-2560 GCF_000090795.2 Amphimedon queenslandica | reverse complement strand
ATTGTACCTCTACTGTGGTTGCTGCTACCTCCATATATCCTTTTCTTGGTTTAGGTGAATACGGATGACTCAACGAGTGCATGGGCAATGAAGAACAACAAAGATTGAGAAGACTATGGAGTGATATAGCACATTTTTCTCAAGAAAAGGCTCCTAGTTGAATATTAGCAGGTCTAGAGAGCTTGATATACTTTGTTTTATTTTTTTAATAAAAAAATATTATTTTTGACTAAATATAATGTGATGTAAATGATATTCATTGGAGTGACACACCCTATTCGTCAAAAACTTGTTTAGAACCTTCCAGAGTACCTAGACACTCAAAAATTGGTTGCAATTTTCGGAAGAGCCTGCAATGTACGTCTACATGTAGCTATACCAAATTTCAATTTGCTAGCATTAGTGACAAGAAAGTTATAAGGAGTGGTGGTGGTTTCTTCTCAACTGAAACCGACTATACATTGACTTTGAAATAGCCATGAGATATTAAAAGGCTGGTCAGTTTAGTGCAGTCAGTGACAAAGGTGACATTTGTTTGACTTTCACAGTTTATCTCAAGAAAAACGAGTTTCATAGTTACTTAATTGCACCTGTAACCTTCTGAAGCAGTTAAAGAAGTCTTTCAACGGTGTTTTTGCCTTATCTTGTTGCTAGGAAGTAGGAAACTCATGACTTCTAATTCTAATTGTTGATCGCCATTTTATTTTCTTTCAGCCACTCACTTTTTTAACAAAATATTGAAATTTAGAATCTATTGCATTGCTATAGCATGTGCAGATATACAGAGAAGATAAGGAATAAGTACATGTACATACATACAAACAAACTCTACTCATCTTAGTGGGCTTCACCCAATGAAAATAAGACAATTTAACTTTTCTCAAAAAATTATCTGTAACTTTCCAAATACTAATTATTAATTACAAAAACGTCAAAACCACCTAACCATTTAAAATTCAGAATACACAGTAGAAATACATGTACTGTACATGTACTGCATAGCTGATAATTTTGGGATAGGGAAATTTGGTAAAATATATCCCTGTGGGAAAAATTCAGCATGTACATGAATGTTTGGTGCATGTAACAGTACCTATAGTGAAACTGGCTGGTTCAATTTATGGCATAACAAATTAGCAGCTACATGTACATTGTACATGTACACGTAAGCTAAGGTACATGTACAATCAATTAGATATGCAATCAATTACTCTGGAATCATGTGAAACTGCAATCATGACATTATCATCATCTCCATTGTCCTGCTGTGTCTGTATGTACGGAGCCCACACCAGCAAATGAGTCTTACCATCAGGTATAACACCATTGAATATGTGTAGCTTCAAACAATCACTATAGAGAAATTAAAAAAAACACTTTATAAAGGAATTTAAATAAAAATATCAAAGTTGATGTAGAGGGTAACTAACATGTACCAGCTCTTACACACATCAAAAAGTAAAAAAATTGAGAATGATCTCCTAGCGATTTGGGTAAAAATTTTTATGCACGTTTAGTTTTAATCAGAATCAGCTACATTGTACATTCTAAACAACATGTACTAAGAACATGCATGTTCCTTGTTCACAATGCACATGAATACAATAATGTAAAAGATGTTAATGTAAAAAATGTACATATACATGTACTTCTAAAATATAATACACATTATTATATTTATTATTACCAATATTATTATACACATGTAATTACTTTATTTTATTAATATCTCCATTTGTTTTGTCAATATCATACACGTACAAATTACCAGCCTCATCGATCACTCCTAATAAATTTGAATGATTATGTGCAAATGATATGTCCAATATCTCTCCATTGAACTTCTTCAACAATGCTCTGTCATTCGTCTGAAGGTGAATGAGTCTAATAACATAACCACTTCTACTGGCTAGGACATAGGCCAAGTACTGGCTGTTGCTAGCGACAATGTTACCACGGAAACGTTTAGGCTCCCAATTCTGGTTAGTAATAGTTTTAACACGAACCTAAAAATATGACATAATTATTACTGTACATGTACATGTACATGGGCCTTTTCATTGCTCTACTAGATAATGTAATAAAACTAGGGATGATTTCTGAGCCAAATTTTCAAGCTGGGGCTAATACAAAGTGCACTTTCAAAACTCAAATATTTTAAATCCTAAATTCAACAAATTCTCTCAGTCTCTGAACGGAAAGGTCTTCAAAATGCAATCTAAAAACTGACATGAGTGGTTTGAATCATAACCCAAACAGAGGATGAGTTTGAAACCAATCCTATTTCTTTAATTAATTACATGTACTTTGTGTCTCTTCATTTGTCATTGTTGTTAGCATTCTTTTTTTGTTAATATTACTGTACACGTTTTAATTTTCAAGGTGTATTAAATTCCATTATTTTCATGCTCACCTTAAATCCACGAAATTTAAACCACCTATAATGCAATTCTATTGTACATGTACATGTATGTAGACTATGGCCAAACACGAAAATTAGCTCACATGAATACTAACTTTTGACCAGATTTCATTGATTTGGATGTATACGGTAATAATG
>NW_003551285.1:0-2560 GCF_000090795.2 Amphimedon queenslandica | reverse complement strand
ATATTACCTCGTGAGAAAGATCCTGTCAAGAATGAAAAGCTGGACACACTAATGAGGGTGTGTATGTGGGTTGGATACAAACCCACACACACACACCCACTAACGTGTTACTGCAATCAATGCACCAGCTTTCCATTCTTGACAGGATCTCCCTCACAAATATTACTAGAAACATACTGCCTAGTGTATGACGGGACAACCTAACAAGCGTATCAGGCCAGTCGGTAATAACGGGGAATGTACTTACACTACAGGGTTCTTTACATTAATACATACGTGCAATGTTTCGTGTAACAAGCCCCTCCCTAATGGTATTATACGCATGCAAATGGGGACATACATATAATGACATGCAAGGATTGTATGTGTGCGTTACTAGCCAGGTCTGGTCGGCCAGCCCAGCTAGTATTATAACTATTGACTTGCTGATTGATCCATGAGAATCCATCCTGGGATATCCCCGAGTAAATTCCTCCATGAATCCTTTAATAAACTTTCATGACATTTTGAATGGTCCAGACTTTAATCATTTGACGGGAACTTACAAGTCTTTTTGATGACTTCAAACAGCCACTTGTACAGCTCCTAAAATTAAATAAAAAAAAAAACAAGTTAACATGAGCAGTATACACTATCATAACAAATAACAATAGAGAGTAGTGCTATAGCAACTACAAGCAACAACTAATAGAAAAAAGAGGCTATTAACAATGACAAACAAGAGGCTATAACAACAAGTTAAACAACTAATGGTAAACAACAACAACTAGTGAGAACAAGAGGCTATAATAACTAATGGCTGCTATAATAACTACATGTACACAGCATCATGTAAAGATACATGGCTCTTCAAATAAAACAAAATCCTCACTTGCTATCATAGCCATTGTTTCCCCGAGGACCCCAATTAATTAGACCAGTCATTAGGTGGGCGTGGCCTCCAAAAAATGGCGGGAACTTTAAAAAGCACGTGGTAGCATAAAAGCACAGGATTTGCTTGTCCCTGTAAAAAGAAGAAAAATAAGTAACACAAATGACAAAAATAATAATACGAAGAGCAGAAAAAGAAAGAGACTGTGGGGTGGCTAACTAGGGCTGGTGTAGCAACTATTGAAGAAAGAGGTCACAATCCATTGTGACCTTTTAGAAAAGATCCAGGGATTGTTGCTGGGTATAGATAAGAAGGGCCAACTGCTGGTAACCTTTAAAGAAAAAATATAAATGAAGGAGTGTTTGAAAGACATGACTAACTATAGCAGCCATTGAAAGAAGAGGTCACAACCAGCCATGAGCTTTTAGAGAGACAACTGCTGGTAACCTGTAAAGAAAGAGAAAATAAAAATGAAGGAATGATTACAAGAAAAAGAGAGAGGAGAGTGTGGCCATAACTGTAGCAGTATCTCTTGACTAGAGAGCTCTTCAAAGACTGACCCTTTTTGCACCAAAAAATGGCAGAAATGACTGGAAATGAAAGACAGTTCTTTTTATAGTCACTGGGGCTTTCCCGGGAAAGGGCCTTACCGTACAAATCTGATTGGCCAGATCTATGCTCCACCTACTTCTTAGTCAGCAGTTTGGGAGAGAGTGAGAGAGAGAGAGAAGTGCTACATGTAAAATAAATATCATTATACATGTACTCTAATTATATTCTTACATTCCAATTAGTGGCACAGTGCGGGCATGGCCATCACTGTCAAGCAGTAGATCAAGTCTTTGCATTTCATTCATCATCAAAAAACTAAAAGATAAAAAAACATATCATAAAAATATCAAACATATACATGTACATGTACAAGTAATTTTGACAGATTATCATTCAAAAATTTAGAAGGAGAAACATACACTGTATGTACATGTACATGTAATTGGTAATTATGACATACCCATTCCTAACTCTTCCCTGTAGTACTGAGAATGGTGGTGCTCCAGTGAGTTTGGAGCTGAGGGAAGTAAAGAGAAGAGGAACGGGACATATGGGCAAGGCTATAATGGAGGACGATAAGGGAAGGACACAGCCACCTATAATGAGAAAATAATAATAAATGATAATAAATTACATGTACATGTATACATGTACAATCTACATGTATGCACATTTTGAATTATGGTGTAACTCAAAAAATTTAAATCGGAATCAGCTCAAACTTTCAACAGAGCATAATAAGGGCATCAATATGTATCAGAAAATATAATAAAAGTTGATTTCTGAGCCATTTTTTTGGAAAAACCATGGGCTATAGCTTTGGGTATTTTTCCGAAATTTGGAGTTTTTAATAAAAGGTCATAACATGAAAAATTTAAGTCGGAATCACCTCAAATTTTCTACACAGCATAAGGACATCAATATGTATCAGAAAATGTAATAAAAATTTGGGATGATTTTGGAGCTATTATTTGGAAAAAACCATGGGCATTATGCTACAGCTAGAAATAAATACAAGAAAGAGATTGTAACAACAACACTTTAACTCTTATTCTCTCTTCAAGAGATGGTATCAGTAATCAGTAATTGGCAGACCATACAGTAGACTAAATTTTCGTATATTACTTAATAAGAAGC
>NW_003551283.1:0-2561 GCF_000090795.2 Amphimedon queenslandica | reverse complement strand
AGTTTTATTTTTTCTTTTTTTATTTTACACAATTTTTTGTCCTGGAAAGAAATAAACGCCCGAGCTTTTATTTGAACATTTACGGTAATTTGAATGACAAAAAAATACTAGTATAAACCAGTTAATTAATGAAGTTATGTAAACAGTAAAATTAAAAACACATAAAAATTAAATAATAAAGGCAGTGAAATATTCCAATTCTACAAAAAAAATTTAGTGGGAGTATTAGAAAGCTCAAAACTTTGTCCTGGAATTTTGTTTGCTGTGGTCACACTCACTTTACGTAAAGACATGGGTGGGTTAGTTGCTGGCCTGGGGCAGTTAACAACTTAACATAACAAGCGTAACAGGGTAAAAAATATTCCTATAATTGATTTCACTACCTTGCAAGTACAACTTGGTCATTATTAAGACTTATAGAGGTTCTCTCTACCTATAATGCTTCTAGAGAAGTCTTTAGACAGTATCTCTATGCTCTCTTGCTGTTAGAAAGCTCTTAACTTTGTCCCTTGTGTAAGCCGCCATTTTGTTTGCCGTGACCACACCCACTCACGTAAAGGAGCGTGGGCGAGTGGTTGCTAAGGCTTGTTATTTCTCCAATACAACATGTATAGAAGAAATGTAAGTGTGGACATACAAATATATATATATATACAAACATCGCACGTGGGTGAATTCAATTATAGGAAAGACCTGGGGGCTACGCCCCCAGGTCGTTAAAAACAAACCCAATGCACAAAAATTTATCAACAAAAGTTTATGGTTATGCAATAATTTTTAATTTTGCTTCATATGTAGACTTAGTGATATTGCTGGAAAAGTGCATTATTTGTGGCTCTACAACATTGTGATGGATTGTACTAGATACTGTGAACAAGCACAAAAAAAACTAGATGAAGCGAAAGAGAAATTAATGGAACGTGAAAAGAGTTAGTATAATAAATGTTTTATTATAAATGTAATTCAATAATAGAGTTTAAAAATATGGTAAAGGATAAAAAAAGGTTTATAAATGATTTTGAAACTCAAGCTGAAAATTTAAAATATATCTATAAAAAAGATTCTGAATTTTCGAAAGAATTAGTAACTGCTTTTGATAAAGATTTAGAGGTATTGTCAATATTTTTTTGATTTTACTATTGATTTGTGACTTTAGAAAACAAATGATAAAATTGAAAATATATCTAAGTTACATTTCCAAAAATTTCGATCAAGAATTAAAGAAATGAAAGGCATTACAACTGAACAGTTCAATTTAGGTTTGTCCTCATTTTGTAGTATTTCATGTTACTAATATCAATATTAGAGGCTGAAGATTTTTTTAGACAGGAAAATGATTTGCTGAAGAATGATTTATTAGATTTACCATTTATAAGTGTGCAAAAAGCTGTTGGTGAATCAATAAATGCATTAGCTTCTGCTAGAGGAGATATGAAACAATGCATGGCTTTATACTGCAACACAGTTTGCACTTCTACAAAAGGTATGAAGTATGAACACTGAAATTTTAAAATTATTATCATTTGTAATGTGCATAGTGAAATCTAATTTACCTGAAGCTGGCTTTATTTCTGAATCTGTATGTAATGACACAACAGCAGTCAGCACCACGTGAGATTAAAAGTTATTTCTTTACTTGATTTTGTTGCTGTTTTTAATAGCCCACCTATCAAATTAAAAGATTTATTAGAACAAAGCCAAGTGTAAGAGTTATTTAACTAAACTGATTTAACTAGCATTGTTTTATAGGCACTATTCAATATTGAAGAAAATTATAATTTTTCTAACTGGGTAAGTATATTATCATAGTTTAGCTAAAGTAAAGTAATTTTTTAGATGGTTTTTGAAATTTCCAAAATGGTAAATCTACTGTACTTTGGTATAGCTACATTAATTATTTTTAATTCTTAAAATTTGAAGGACTAGAACAATTGATGAATTCCTTGATGAATTAGAGAAATATTTCTTAGCAGACTGTCATGAATATTTTACGAAGATTAAACCAGCAATTGTTGAGGTACTAAATTTTATGTTTTACTCTCCCCCAATTCAAAAATAGAGCTACCGAAAAAAGTATAGTAAAACTGCTGAAGATGACATAGAAGATGTGAAAAAACAATTTTCTGAAGAAAAAAAGGCAATGGATACTCTAGTTAAAAAAGTAAAAATTCATAAATATAAAGTAATTCAATATATTTTTTATTTAGTGGAATAAAAGAGCTAAGCGTAACAAGAAAAAGGCAAAGTCTTATTCTGACTTGATTGATACTCTGGAGAAGCAGAAAGTTCATCTTGTATCTTTAGCTCAGAGAGCTCATGGAATTTCCTTGTCTGCAGTCTCCCAAACATGAGTGTATCAGTGGACTTTTGTTTTTTTGTAGTATTGAGCTAGCTAGTTACTTAATTATTAACTAATTAAACATGTTAAAATTAATCTCATGAGCTCCACCCGTTGACGAATTGATTCATGTATCAGAAACACCAATTATTAATGACTATGCAAATATAAATTTATTATTCATAGACTATTAATAAAATTAAAACTAATTAATTTTTATGAC
>NW_003551282.1:0-2561 GCF_000090795.2 Amphimedon queenslandica | reverse complement strand
TGAATTGATGTTACCTGTGTCATGCTAGAATATGTTCTCTTGAGTCCAGCCTTTACTCCCTGGGGAGGCTCAAACGTGTACTTGATAGAAATCTGAAGGAGGTTAATAGGGAACTTGGGATGTATTTCGGTTGTCATCCACAGCCGAAAGGTCTCGTGGACCGACTGTGTCTCAACTATAGTGTTGAGTAGCTCATCCATGAAATCCAATGCCAAGTGCCCATTCTGTAATAATACCCAACCACCCTGAAGATTCAAAAAAGGATAAATATACTAGAAGGAAAAGATATAGACTCTAGTATCACTGACCTGAGTCTGGCATTGTTGGAGGAGTCGTCTGGCATGTACTTCCTGTCCCTGACCCATTGATATGGTATGACCATAGATATTAGAGTACAAAAAGTTAGTTAACTTTTTGTACTCTAATATCTATGGTATGACAAGCTCAAGCTGTAGTCTTGCCCCGCCCCTTTGCTACCTGCGGCGTGGAGGAAGGGTCTGGAGACACTGCATGCACTCAGCATATCTCACACCCAAGGACTCGGAGATGTACTTTCTAGCTTGAGCACATGTTCTATCAGGACACCAGGACCTGCAAGAGTGAATAGTAGGGTTTGTGGGCAAAAATTTCTACTCGTCACGAATTTCATGACAATGGAACAATGGTTTTTTTGCTTGTCACAAATTTTGTGATAATGGAACAAATGGGTTTTTTACTTGTCACGGATTTCGTGACAATGGAACAAATGGGTTTCATTATGGGAAAGAGAGAGACAGTATTACCAGCCATCCGAACTGCTTCAGGGGACCTAACGCAAGGCACCATCCTTGCTATCGAGAAACAAAACACAGTTTATATGTAGGCCTTGCCCAATTATGCTAGCATAAATTTGAGAATAATAGGTACCAATTTGAATAGCAGAATTATTCCAGAATAATGGGTGGAGATCTTACATTTAATGATTTCATAGTTAGTTATTAAAGTTATTACTAGTTATTTCAATTAAAAATTTCAAATTTTTTAAAAGCATGAAATTTTTCTTAAAAACTAAAAAATTTAAACATCATAACCATTAGTAACGCGGTAGCGTTACTAAGTAGGATTCACCCCCAAACAAAATGGCTGCCACGACTTTTGCAGCCTTGCTATACCGGGAAAACGAGCTCCTATGCTTACCAGACTTTTTAGAGGACCTCATCTTGACCAGAGGACTCCATTGGTACCAATAGCGTGGCTCTAAACCAAGTCTAAGAGGAAAGCCAAAAATCTGCAAACCGGCCGTTTTGTTCAGCCACCTTTTTTCATATCATCATCAAGAAAGTCCTGGCAATTCAGTTGGCGAGCTGTATCTCAATCTTGACTCGTGCTAGAAGTATAATTCTTACACCACTCTACTCCAACAGTCTATGCGCGGATCCATGTCCCCTAAAATCACTCTCCAAGATAAGAAAAAGTGACGTTATGACCATAGGCGGCGGCAGGGTCGGGCATGGACGGGCAATGCCCGACCAAAAATTTTGGCCGGAAATGAAAATTTAATTAATGACATCATTTTTAGTCATAAATAATTACCATGGCTAGCAAGAGACAGTCTTTTCTGCTTTCCTTTGTCAACAAGCCTTCCAGGAGGACCAGGACTAGCATTTTACAGGTTGGATAGAGCTTTACAGATAAGATAGGGGGCCTTTTAGGCTCATTTTTATGCTATATCATATTGTATGAGTGCGTTGAGTATACGCCCAAAATACGTGGTGAAAAGTGGGTGTGGCCAAAATCGCGGCGCGCTGCGCGCGCCATTCTTTGCCCGACCACTCCTCAAATCCTGCCGCCGCCTATGGTTATGACTGCTGTATCAGGCCAACTTACCTCCCGTCGCCATTTTGTTAATTATAGAAGCATGCCATGTGCTCCAAATTTGGGCGTGGTCGCGCATGCTTAGATCTCAGGACTGGGAAAAGCAATCAATGTTTTAACCTAGCTAGGCTAGCTATGCTTGGAATCAATTGCATTACTTAGTGGAGGTTTCCAGCTAAAAGAAGGTATTAATCTTACATATTATTCTTTTATCAAGTGTTTAATGAATTATTTTATTTAAAAAACAATTAATGTTATAATAATGCAATGATTATGACTTTGACATCAGGAAGAACAGGAATAGATAGCTAGGGAAGATGGAGCTTCTTGAACAAGGATTCAAGTCAAGACTATAGTATTAATTTCACTTGTCATCAGTATAGTAGATATTCCTTCAGCATATCTATTTAATGCTGTGACTGCTGTCTCTCATAAATGCTGTAAAGTCATAACAATAAAAAAATTATTGTTTGTGTAAAATAAACAAGTATCACAATTGCAACTAAAAACATATTATAAATATTATAAAAAAATCAACACAAACAAGAACATAAAAAATTAAAAAAAAACAAGATTGAGTAGGATTCCGAACGACCAACGAAAATACAAAATGAAAATCCTACTCTCGTGACGCAAATTCTACTCTACATTGCAAGGTGAATCATAAGTTTTACATAAGAACATTAAAAGTACAATGTAGAGTAGAA
>NW_003551281.1:0-2562 GCF_000090795.2 Amphimedon queenslandica | reverse complement strand
AGCTTTTCCACTATACACTGTCCTTTCTCTTGGTGTATTCACAGGATAGGCTAGTTCTTTAGGATCAATGACTAACTCTTTTACCTCTAGACTGGGACAGGATTCTTCATAAACACTCATTACCTCTCCTATCACATCTCTTCTTAGAGACACCATATTGTCACTGTAACCTTTCTCACAGGACATCATTACTAGTACACACTGGCTCTCATCTACAATCTCTACCAGTGATCCTACACCATGACTATTAGACCAATAAAGTCCATTCTTCCAAAATGTACAACGTCGCTTTAACTTGTCATCTTCTTGAGGTTGAGCCATTTTGTAAGCAAGACGTAATGAGAGGATGTGGAAATATCGAGGAGGAAAGAAATGATGTTTACTAGTACACTGTAGACACCAACCGAACTGGTACACTTGACTAGTCATCTCATCAGGTCTATCAGTAGACAAAAGACATGGAAAGTGCAACAACCTTTCTCCTCTTCTTTCTCTCCCTCCCTCCGCCTCTTCCATTGCTAACTGATGGAGGTTTGTCATTCTTAGGAAAGATGGACTTATTTCTTCACAGAGTTCCATGTTCTTTAGAAAACGAATCAACATGTCAGGATCATATTTAGGGAAGAGTCTAGTCAGACCAGACACACTAACAATACCAGTATTGCTAGCAATGTCAACGTGTTCTTTGAATGTCTCTGGAGCAAAGAGAATCCCATCCACATCAGTTAGTAGTATACCCTTATTCACAACAACCCATACCTTCTCTTCACTTTTAAGAAAACAGATCAAACCAGTTGAGTGCAACGAATCAAGAACATCCAAGATGTCTTCTCTCTTATCTGGTATAAAGTAATCATCATTGTCCTTACCAGCAGACATTACATCAGAGAGGGTCAGTATATTCTCTTTCCTTTCCTCCAGTAGACCATACATCATGTGACAAAAAAGACTCAAATTCCTTCCACTTGTACTACGAATGGACTCACAGGCACTACACAACTTATTAAATAAGGAATCCACACCACTCCCACCAAGCTTACGACAATCTAAGAACACACTATCACACCTTTCCTTTACAATAATCTCCTTTATTTCTTCCTTTCTCCTTCTCCTTTCAACAGGATTACTTATCTCATCTACATGACTGACTATTACAATAACATGGCATTCATTAAGAGCTTTGTGTGCTTCATTTCTCACAACTGTTAGCCACTGATGAAGCTGTTTGACTGCTTCCTTCTCCAATATATTGACTACTATCAGGAACACACCACCAGAACCTTGTAACAGATTCTCAATGACAGCACTGTGACTGGAGTAGTATTCAGAATGACCAGCAAAATCATGAAGAATGATGTTACCCAGTGTCCTGTGTTGTAGTTTATAAGGAATGATGCCAGCAGTACGGGGCACTACCCCTCCAACATTTCTAAAGGAACCAAGAACAAAAGGGCCAGTAGCTGTATCATTGATGACATGACTAATAGTAGTTTTACCAGCTCCAGGATTACCCACAAGGAGGACGTTAACATAAGAATCAATTGGATGAGATGATTTTATACCACCAAACTTCTTAAAGACAGAAAGAATATCAGTTCTACCATACTCCTTAGCTAGTTTAAATGGTGTTCTCCCCTCATTGTCTTTAGCCAATGGATCACATTTACCAGTTGATAGTAAATATTCAGCAGCTGCAGAATTACCCCAACCAGCAGCACGGTGAAGAGGTGTCCACCTGCAGATCCTGTCAACAGCCATTGGATCACAGTGACACTCATCAATGAGATACTTTACAATATCAATGTGTCCAGCAGCACGGTGAAGAACAGTCACACCATTATTGTTAGTAGCCATTGGATCACAGTGATGATGATTGATCAAGTACTTCATGAAATTAAGTGATCCTTTACCAGCTACTTTGTGAAGAACAGTCTCTCCATGCTTATCAGGAACCTTTGGATCACAGTGACATTCATCAATGAGATATCTCATCACATCAACATGATTACCTACTGCAGCATAATGAAGACAAGTCCAACCCTGATGATCTCTTTCGTGTGGGTCACAGTGATATTTAGTGATGAGATCTTTTGTAACATCTAACCAGCCATTCCTTGAAGACAAATGAAGTAGACATTCCCTTCCTATTTTAATTTTATTTGGTTCCTTCACTAATGGTAGTAAGCGAACAGCTTCTTCATGATCTCTTCTCTCAAACGCAGCCCAACACTTGTCCTCTAACGACATCTTGTGATCAGTTAATTAGATTCATTGATAGTTAATTAGTTTTTACTAGAAGTGCACAACACACATCAGGAATTCATTATCAATAGATTCAATACACTTCACATGCAATAATGAATAATAGAATAGATAATTGTAATAGATCACAATAATAACAGCAAGAAAATAAAATAATACCATAATTGTCAGTGAATAAAATAAAATGATGTCAAATAAAACAATTGATTAACTCATAAACAGCTAATGGCTACAAGAGAGGAACATGAAGAGAGAGGAAGAGGAGCAGCTGAGCAGGTAGAGCTGGTTGTTAGCAGCTGG
>NW_003551280.1:0-2562 GCF_000090795.2 Amphimedon queenslandica | reverse complement strand
TATAACATTGTGGTAGATTGTTAAGATTACTCATATTATGTTAAGGTTGTAGAGGTTACAATAATAGACAAGGGTCATCTACAGTAATATGGTAGGAAGCAATGGTAATAGATTATGAGTTAATGGTATGGTATTTAGTATTAAGTTAAGTTGTCTTATGTTATGTGGTCATACAGCATAAGTTGTAGGTAGGTAATGTTATGGTATTGAGAGAGGAATGTACTTTGTATAGCAATGAGGTTAGTATGGTATAGGTACATGATATGGTTTTTATTGTGTCATATTAAGGTTCATAAGTGATAAGTCAGTATAGGCAATGAAGGATAAGAACATACCCACTTATATAGCAAGGTTAATATATGATGTAGGTAACATTCATGGTTGTACATAGGTAATAGTACAGTATTAAGATATTATACTGGTATAGCAGAATTAATACAATGTATCGTGTTGGTATCATTGTGTTATAAGTTGTATGTATAGGAATGGTACGCTATTAAGATAAAAAAATGTACTTATATGTAGCAAGGTTAATAATTATGGTATAGGTCTATAATTTGGTTTTCATCAAATGGTTTTGGTATATGTAAAGGGTCATAGGTTATATAAGTAACTGCAGTGTGGAGATATCTCACTATTCAAGTATTTTCTCAACATGTACTGTTTAGCTATTATTAGTGTGTTTGTATAATATTGGTTGTCCCTTACTGGTTCTGTATGTATGTACATGTACCAGTGCCCATATTTCATATTCTTGTTTTAATATGTTAGTGTCTGCATGTACATGTGTGCGTGATAATATTTTATTATGTTTTTGTTTGTGTTTGTACACGTGTCGTCGTGTTTGTACACGTGTCCTCACGTAGCGTAAAACTGCAACGTCTCCTGGTCTCCAGTCTTGCTTTTTCTGAACAATGTTTGTCATCATTGGATCACTCCACCTGCTTGCAAGAAAACTTCAATCTATTTTGGTATTTTTAATCACATCGAAGTATCGTTTGTTATCATGCATGATGAATTAATTCAGTACCTTGTGAGAGCTAGTGTATCAATCAAGAACATTCCATATGATTTACTATTGGCTCTTTGGAAGGACATCAGCTAACAAGGAGGTTGTCACTGATGTGGACACAGCTATAGTACTTTCCACTGCTATCATAGCATTGAGGCTCAAGCATCCAGCACTAATCTACAGTTTACAATATTGGATCTTCATCTAGTACTAGCATTCTGAGAGGAGGAAGGAGAAGAACTAATAGACTACCAGAGGAGGAGAGGAGAACATATCCGATTAAATGAAGACATGAGCATATTTTTTCACTGTATGGGTTGAGCTACCCTTTTTCACAGTGACCTGCTTTTAGTCCCGATCATGTGAGAGGGAAGGGGAGGGTCAGCGGAGGGGAGAAGGTTTCGCCCAGGAGTGTGGGAGAAGTCGTGTCCCCCTTTTGGGTCGGATCGAGGCACCCAGTATCTCATGCTTGGAACCCTCTCTTCTCCTCTTTCACTCTCTTTCCTTTTGTGTGATATGGACTCTAAGCAGAAGAAAGGATCAGACAATTTTAGTTTTCTTTTTTCGTCTCGATCCTTTAACTACTTAAAAGCAGGCAAACACTATACAGTTGAGCTAAGCCAGGTTACGGTGGGTAGATTGGTGAGGTTTGTGATGCAGGTGGCTTGATTAACCTGGGCACTAGCTTCCTAATTCTCATTCTGATCTCTTTCTCGATCCCGTGGCTTTGACTTAGGATCAATTGTTTAGTGTTTGCCTCACCTTTCAAAATAAGTCAATAACTTTCATTGTAGGTTTATGATTAACGTAGCGTTGAAATTACGTGCGTGTGATCTGACGTTTTGATGCAAGTAATGGTTTACGTTGACACGATATTTGCGAAATCTCAATTCTGTGTCAAGTGTCTATTGTTATTTTATAGGATGCACAATTAATTCTTAATGTAATAATTATTCTTGATAATATGCACATTGTGTAGTAGATTGTGTATTAAGACTACTCATTATGTTGATGTTGTAGAGGTTAAATTATTTAGACAGTAGTGGTGGGAGGCAGTAATAGGTCATTAGATAATGATACTGTATTAAGATAACTTGTCTTATGTTGTGTATACAAAATAAGTTGTAGGTATAGGTAGGTATTGTAGTAGAAATTAGGAAGCAGGTATAGTTATATTAGGCTATGGTGTAGTTATTGTGTAGTAGAAATTAGAAAGTAGTTATAGTATAGAAATTAGGAAACAGGTTGTTATAGGATACAGGTTATATAGTGTACGTATAGGTTATAGATCTAGGTTTTATGATTTATTATGATTAAATTATTATTTATAATTTTTTATTTTTTATGATTTATTATTTATCATTTATTTATTATTTATTTATTATTTATTATTTATTATTATTTATTATTATTTATTATTATTTATTATTATTTATTTATTTATTATTTATTTATTATTTATTATTATTTATTTATTTATTATTTATTTATTAATATTTATTTATTTATTATTTATTATGATTTATTATTTATTATTATTTTTACAACCT
>NW_003551279.1:0-2563 GCF_000090795.2 Amphimedon queenslandica | reverse complement strand
TCAATAATGTTTTGATGTTTGAATTTCATCCAAGAAATCATCTCAACTTCCAACAATTGTTTGCAGTAAGAGAAACAGCATACATATACATTATGTGTACATATGCATTATACATCATGTATTAAAAATTATTATTATTGATTTTTTATTTATCGTTCCTATTCAGTTGTTTATTTGGAACTTCCTTCGTCTTGAAAATGAGCACTTGAACAATTGTGGCCAGTTCCGTGCTGTCAGAGACATCAGCATTCGTCCAATCACTGCTAATGAAATTGAAGGAGTAGACACTGAAGAGAAAGGACCTCTAAGAACACTTAAACGTTGTACCTCAGAAATACTCGGGATATCAGACCAGCATCCGTCGATAACGGCTGCTAGACAACGGTCAAGCGGTGAACTTGGTTGACGTCTTTCAATATCTGGAGCCACTCGACAGGTGTCCGTATCAAATCAAGATGAGTCAGGGAGTGTTACTAGTGTGAGTCCATCAACTGATATAGTGAGAAGAGGTTCAGCTAGGAAGAGGAAGTATACTGTTGGTGGTTTATTGGTTGAAGTGAATGAGTTAGAGAATATAACTAATGGATCAGTGGATGATCCAGTGACTGATAGTGATATTAATGTTGATTCATGTTCGAGGAGTGAGGGGAGGGAGAGTGAAGGAGGAGGAGGAGGTCATAGGTCACTGCAGGTTGGGTTTGTAATACCTGCAGTCATACCAGAGACTATACTGTAAATAATAATGATAACGATACCTTTAATTATATATGAGAGTTATTTTGAATTTGTATTGTGTTACTTTATGTATTTTCCTTATGAATCTAGTTAGATCTATCTAAATGTATGTAAATCACCTATAATGTAAATGTGTGAGCATTGGACCCGCGCAAGCACGGGCTTGCCCGGCTAGAAATTTGCAGTCATAATTATATTCATTGGTTATTGTATTATACACAGTATTGTAACAGTGGGAGGACTGTTAACCACAATAGCTAGCTAGCACTGTTAACCACAATAATTTAGCACACACCTGCATGTTCCAATTGTTTATTAAAGCACCAGGGCAGCTATAGGTCTTAACTTTTAAATACATTTGCCCAAATTGCCCACAATCAATAGTTAAAGGTATAAACAGGGATATAATAGACTAACGTAACCTATTATATTATATCCCTGGTATAAATAATTAATTAATGATATGAATAATTAATTAAGTGCCCAAGTATAGAAGCCGGCCGGAGAAGGCTAGATATGCCTAGCGCATGAAAAGCAATGCGTCATATTGAGAACATGTTGAGAACCCACCTTTATTCATACAGTGCTTTGCAGGTTGCTTGACCTTGCAAACTCGTTAATCACGTGACTCTCACCATACTAGTAATACATGTCACGTGAGCAGAAACTGGGTCAAGCAACCTGCAAAGCACTGTAACCAAAATAATTGTCATTATATCAGCAAGATCATCATATATCAGTGATGTAACAGGAAGTGAAGCCATAAAGGATCCTTGTAGACTGGGATAATGGCAGAACGGCTATTTCAACGACTATGTAAGGGTGCATTTAAAAGAAGAGATCATGAAGAAGCTGTTGGGTTACTACTACGTTCACAGGATCCTAATGTACTCATAGATAATAGAGTAAATGAAATAGTAAATATCTATGATGTACTTCACAGTCTTCACCGGGTTGAGCCTGACCTGCTTTATTATTCTATAAGTAATGGCTGGTTAGATGTTACAAGAGATCTCATCACTGAGTATCACTTTGATCCACATGGATACTATAAAAGTGAATCCTGTCTTTATACTGCTGCTAAAGGTAATCACGTTGATATAGTTGAATATCTTATTAAAGAGTGTGGCTGTAATCCAATGGTGGGTACTAGTTGGTATAACAGTGTCCCTGTTCTTCATTATGTAGCAAGTGAAGGATTACTTAATGTCTTGAAGTGTATGGTCATGAACATCAATGGTCATATAATGGATAAACAATATCGTGATACTAATGGTCGAACTGTTCTTCATTGTGCTGTTAAACACATAGATGTTATAAAGTACCTCATTAATGACTTTAACTGTGATATAATGACTCCTGATAAATATGGAATTACTGTTCTACATGATGTTGCTAGTAAAGGATCACATGACATCATAAAGTACTTTATCAATACTCATCACTACAGAGGTCAGATTAGTCAAGATGGAAACATAGATATTGTAAAGTACCTCATTTGCAACTGTGATATAATGGTTACTGATAAGGATGGTATCCCTGTTCTTCATTATGTAGCAAGTGAAGGATTACTTGATGTCTTGTAGTATATGGTCATGATCATCAATAGTCATATAATGGATGAACAATATCGTGATACTAATGGTCGGACTGTTCTTCATTGTGCTGTCAAACACATAGATGTTGTAAAATACCTCATTAATGAGTGTAACTGTGATATAATGACTCCTGATAAGGATGGAAATACTTTTCTACATGTTGCAGCTAGTAAAGGATCACTTGATGTCATGAAGTACCTTATCAATACTCATCACTATAATCCAATGAC
>NW_003551278.1:0-2563 GCF_000090795.2 Amphimedon queenslandica | reverse complement strand
ACCCACACAAAGCATTGGTGAGGGACGTTAATCATAAAATTTAATTAGACCATGTCGACAAATTATTAATAGGTGGAGTAGGATGCATCCATGCTTGAAGGCTTCATTTTGAATTTTGTATTTTTACTTTTATGTAGCTGATGTAACTCAAAATTAGTTAGTCAAATCAACTGTCTCTTCATACAATGATGGCTCATGCTCACTCCTTCAATGTTTACATGCACCTACTTAATATGCAAATGGTAACAAAGATAATGATTGAAAAATATGTCATCACAAGCAGAGTATAGATAGTTAATATATGTATTAATTAATAAATACTTACTTGTTGATAAATTTAATAAATTCTGTTCATTAGTACGAATACGACCATTAACCAACTGAATATACTGATACTGTGATTGGTATGTAGTGGGTGTAGAACCAACCCCTCCTATCATAAATAGGTATTCTGTACCCATACACTCCATACACACCATACCACCACCCGCTCTCTTCATTACAGCATCACTGGTTGGTATTATATTACTCCATTCATATGTTAGACTATTAAATGAGTTGACATCATTATGGTAGCAGAGGTCATGTCCACAGTAGCCACTAAAAAAGAAGATTTCGTTGTTTCTGGTAGTACAAAAGTATCCCAAAGCTCCTAGAGGAGGTGACGTTCCTCTGGTCACGTGAGAGGACCAAAGACCAGTCCTAAACTCCAGTCTATCAATGGTGGACAAATATTTCCTCTTTTGTGGGGAATCATGAACTCTAGGTAAGTCAGGCCTTTCCCCTCCCCACAGGAACACTGATTCTCCTACTACAGGAGCTGAGTGTCCTGCTATCCCTCCCAGTTGATAGATACCTGTAAAATACAAACATGATGAGAAAGAGGAGGAAGAAAACAGAAACTCACCTTTAGACATTGCTTGTCAAGAATGTTGATTAACTAGCCACACCCATAATTGGGGCGAGCATAAGCTCGCCCCACTCAGGCGAAGTCTCCCTCCCTCCCTCCCTCCCTCCCTCTGTATGTATGTATGTACGTACGTCTCCAGTCACGCCTATTCTGGTCACACCCATGTGTGCACAACTCTCTATTTAAAAATCAATGATCTAATGCGGTAGCATTCTAATGAAATATTTTCATTGATGTGGGTGTGGTACTGTAATAAAAATGGCGCCTACCTTAGCCAATCTTACTTGCAGCAACATAAGACTGATCTGTTGTCAAGACACTTCGCCAGCAGAGAAAATTTAAGAAAACTCACACAAATCTTCAAGTTTTTATTAATTATGGTTGAATGACAGAATAAAGCACTTCAAATGGCTCATCAGAGAAAAGAAGTCTTAAAGTACTGTGCTTGAAAATGTCATAGTAAAAATTAAATTATACTTATTAAAGTTACAACTGAGATTCTTCACTGCTAATAAAGCTAGAAGAGCAAGCTATAAAATTTCCTTTCATGCATGCAAGTCACAAGTTCTGAGCTGCTCTGCATGTGTGTCATTCAAGTTACAATTTGACTGTGACAACAACATTAGCCTTTGTGACATCTAAACATTGTATATTGCCATGCTAGCTTGTGCTCGCCCCTTCAATGTTCTACATTCGCCTAGTTAAAAAAAAGATTATTGGTTATTGGGGCGAGCATAAGCGAGCCCCACTCAGGCGAAGTCTCCCTCCCTCCCTCCCTCCCTCCCTCGGTATGTATGTACGTACGTCTCCAGTCACGCCTATTCTGGTCACACCCATGTGTGCACAACTCTCTATTTAAAAATCAATGATCTAATGCGGTAGCATTCTAATGAAATATTTTCATTGATGTGGGTGTGGTACTATGAGTGCAATGAAATAAAAATGGCGCCTACCTTAGCCAATCTTACTTGCAGCAACATAAGACTGATCTCTTGTCAAGACACTTCGCCAGCAGAGAAAATTTAAGAAAACTCACACAAATCTTCAAGTTTTTATTAATTATGGTTGAATGACAGAATAAAGCACTTCAAATGGCTCATCAGAGAAAAGAAGTCTTAAAGTACTGTGCTTGAAAATATCATAGTAAAAATTAAATTATACTTATTAAAGTTACAGCTGAGATTCTTCACTGCTAATAAAGCTAGAAGAGCAAGCTATAAAATTTCCTTTCATGCATGCAAGTCACAAGTTCTGAGCTGCTCTGCATGTGTATCATTCAAGTTACAATTTGACAACAACATTAGCCTTTGTGACATCTAAACATTGTATATTGCTATGCTAGCTTGTGCTCGCCCCTTCAATGTTCTACATTCGCCTAGTTATTGGGGCGAACAAAAGCGAGCCCCACATAGTCGAGTCGAATATGCCTGTTTGTTTGTTTGTTTGTTTGTACACGTACGTCACCCCTATTTATGCGTCTATAAAAATAATAATCACACATTTTAAAATAATAATTTTGATAATTACGGTACCACGTGCAAAGACAACGAGTAAGAGACTAGAGTAAAGCAACTTGATTACTGGAAGAGAGGAGTTTAAGAGCAGGGGCGTATCTAGGAACTGGGGAAGGAGGGTGCTAAGGGCGCGCGAAGC
>NW_003551277.1:0-2563 GCF_000090795.2 Amphimedon queenslandica | reverse complement strand
GGACTCATGAATTTAATTATAGAGCTAAGTTAGTCAAAATTTTCCTAGATTCCAGCATTTTAAAAATTCCCTCCCTCCTAAATTGACCATTTTTGTCCCTAGATCTAGGGAAATTTCCCTAAATATGGAGGCACCGAGCGGTTATCAAGATTACACATGGTTAAAAACAAATTTACAAAAGAATACGGAAGAGTATACAAGCAACATGGGTGGGGCTTGTAATAGCAGTGCAACAACTTCTTGAGTTTTTGTTTCTTTTCTCGTTCTTTTAGCTATAGTTATGAGTATTAGAAAGAGTTGGAAGCGTGCTCCTATTGGCCGAGGCTCTTTTGGTGATGTTTCACTTTTTACTAGTGTAAGAATTAAAGCATTAGTCTGACCCTGTGTTTATATAATCCATGTACATGTATGCTTTATTATGTATATAATATACATACAGAATGATGGGGATCAGATTGCGTTGAAAGAAATGAAATTGGAGCCATTACGTTATCTAGATTCTCACGAGAGGGATGAGATAATTGTTAGATTGAGGAACGAGATCAAGATAATGGGGGAACACGATCATCCTAACCTTATTAAAGCTCTTGGCCCACCTCCAGTGAGCCGGTATCTTATACTCATGTACTCATACTGTCCATGTACTAATTTTTGTATAAGAAAACATTACACGTGTGTGTGTTAATTAGTAGGTACATTAAAACCTTAGCTAAAGTTTGAAACGGGTACATGTACATACACTTGTACGTGCACATGTAGTAAACGTTATAACACCCCCGCTAGGGATACATCGCATTTGTATGACCGAGCCCGAGGGCGAGGTCATACAAATTCGATGTATCCTGCAGCGGGGGTGTTATCAACATATTTGTGTGATAATGAGTGAGCGTATCAAAGGCGCGGCAATGCGCATGCTTAGTAGCACTACACCTCGTGGTAAAATGAAAGCAATGAAGGACAGGAGGCTCAGAAAAAGATACTTTATTAACAGATTTAGGCTTTAGGTTGACATATCTAATCTATTTTCAGGCTATAATATCTGGAAGAGTATAATCTAGGTCAGGAACAGAGATCCCGCGCTTGCTAACAGGCCCGTGTATCGATGATTTTACCTCCCCAGCTATCTTATTTAGCCATTGAGGTTAAGACAACCATTGATTTGAACGCGGAAGGAGAGCAGTGAACTCTACCTGCATGGATTATTGGTCTGTGCCTCGATCTAAAGTCATCTGGACTCTGGAGCCTCCCTATTCCCCGGCTTTGTACCTGTCAGTCCCCGCTCCGAGCTCCCTGGCCAATGCCCATACTTCATTGACAGTTGAATTGAATTCCAGCTTATTTAGCTGTCCAATATGTTGCTTTGTATATTTTATTTTATAAAAAAATTTCTGTCAAAACCGCAGGGATACAAATAAAACCACAGGGATACATCACATTTGTAGCATAGGCGGTGCCTTTGATACGCCCACTCACTATTATACAACTATGTTTTGTAAATCCCTAAATTTGAATTTGCACTGAATTTTGTCTTTAATACAGACCCAGTGATATTTAGGATTATTCCTAAGCTTTGGATCATACACTGCATGTGTGGGAAATTTTATTAATTAATATTATGTGTGTGTATAATAGTATATATGTACATATATGGATTCTGTTATTCAATATTCATTATTATTATTATTATTATTATTATTATTATTATTAGGATATTCCCTATCATCCTCCTGAGGACATGATGCATGTATGGATGGAGTTTTGTAATGGTGGAGATTTAAGAAATGTAAGTTTACTAATTCAGAGAAGGACGGGAGAAGAAATTACGTGTAAAATATTTATGTGTAAAATATGTCCATTGTATTTAATGAAAAAATGGCTAGGGGAGAATTCTTATTACGTTTTCTGATATATATGAATTTTATTATATTGTGTAGAAATTTAGAGCTATTTCTGATCAAATTCTAATTTTTTATGAATTTTTAAGGTTGCTCAAAAATTTGGCTCGAGACCATGTGCTATTAGTAACGCGGTAGCGTTACTAAGTAGGATTCACCCCACTTCAAAATGGCTGCCACGACTTTTGCAGCCTTGCTATACCGGGAAAACGAGCTCCTATGCTTACCAGACTTTATAGAGGACCTCATCTTGACCAGAGGACTCCATTGGTACCACTAGTGTGGCTCTAAACCTTGTCTGAGAGGAAAGCCAAAAATCCGGAAAACGGCCGTTTTGTTCAGCCACCTTTTTTCATCTTCATCATCATCATCATCATCAAGTCCTGTCAATCCAGTTGTCGGTCTGTATCTCAACTTTGCTCGGTGATAGAAGGCTAATTCTTACACCATTCTACTCCAATAATGCATGCGCAGGTCCCTATTCTTTATGACAATTCTCCAACAAAGGAAGAAGTTGCACTGTCACTGCTGGATCGGGCCCATCTTAACTGCATGCCGCCATTTTATTAATTAAAGAAGCATGTGCTCCAAAATTTGGGTGTGGTCGCGCATGCTCAGATCAGATCAGATCTGCAGCTCTGGAAGAAGCAAGCTAATGAAGCTATAAG
>NW_003551276.1:0-2563 GCF_000090795.2 Amphimedon queenslandica | reverse complement strand
CAATGAATTAGCTGAGGATGAGTCTGAGAAGGAGAGACTCTACAATGTTGGAATGAAGTACCTTACTGAAAAATGTAAGACTTAGACATACTTAAATTTGTAATTTTATTGATGCATACTATACATGTATAATCAAGAGTATTCTGATTTTCTAATTATTACGCTACGTTTACACAGCAACGCAAAACACATCGTTTTTAGGCTGCGTTTACACAGCAAAGAAAAACGTATCGTTTTAACGATACACTTTGAACACCGTTTTTGTTTCCATAGAGTCCTATCAAGATTCCATCACATTTTCATTCGTTTTTGTGTAAACAGAAGCATAAAACAGGCACAAAACTGTACGGATTGCATCGTTTTTGTTGCCGTGTAAACGCAGCCTTAAAGTATCCACTTTGAACACCGTTTTTGTTTTCAAAGAGTTCTATCAAGATTGTATCATGTTTTCATTTGTTTCTGTGTAAACGGAAGCATAAAACAGGCACAAAACTAGACTGATTGCATCGTTTTCATTGCTGTGTAAATGTAGCCTTAGTTGGGAGGTAACTGGGGTGAACTGAGCCCACATGTCATATTGATCCTTTTGTTTTGCTGAAAATTTAAGCCAATTCTGATTGTATATTTTGAGCATCCAAAGTTTTGATCAAAGGCTATAACTGACTAACTTAATTATTGTAAAAGACAAAATTTTAAACTATAGCAATACTTGACTTAACTAAAATGAATAGGTAGTTTTGCCCCAGGCTTAATGACTAGAATTTATTAGCTTCATGATACTAATGTACTTGTGTATTATTACATGTAGCTCAATCCCAAGATGATTATGACGATTATGATGATGAAGAAGAAGATAGCAAAATGGATCAGTCTTCAAAAGAAAGTGGGAACGTTCCATCTCAAACTTCATCTGCTGATCAGCCAAACAAGACCACACCTGGTGACCCTATTAAAATAATAATAGAAGAGGTACCACCAAGTACATCATCTCCTGCCACCAGCGTATCCACAATCCCTTCAACTACTGAACTACATGCAGCTAGTTCTAGGCCTCCTCTCTCAACCCTCTCACCTAATTCTGCTTCCTCTTCAGCACCTATCACAGAGGAGCGTATGGATGTTGATTTTCGGCCAGTTGAGGAGCAAGAAACATTTCCATTGTTACCGGAAGGAATGACAAAGGAAGAACTACTGGAGAAAGTAACCAAGTTATTTCCTACTTTTAAACCGAACACTATCCTGAGGTTTTCGAGTCTGATACCTCCTAACCCGGTGTCAGTACCTAATCCATGGAAAGACTGTAAGAAACCAGCCAAGAGAAAGAGGAGGGTTCAAGAGGAGGAGGAGGAGGAAGGAGAAGAGAGAGAGTTTAAACTGAACTATGGGCCAGTCCCTGATCCTGAGATGTGTGACGATCAGGAGAAGAGGTTTTTGTGTCCCGTTGGCAGTGTAGAAGAAGGAGAGAGAGGAGAGGGTTTAGGAGGAGAGAGGAGAGCGGTTGATAGTGAGACCAAGGAATGGAGATTTGGTCCTGCTAAGGTTTGGTATGACATGATTAATGTACCAGAAGATGGTCATGGACTGGACTACGGTTTTAAACTAAAGGTATGTTGATTTAGAAGAAATTTAGGAGACTTTTGGTCCCCCTTATTCAGTCTAGGTCTCCTGAAATCCTCCATATTTTATTTTTGGTCTCTCATACATGTGTTTAGCCTACATTTAGCCGTCCCTAAAAATTTATACCTAGATTTAATAATGCTTAATTTCTTATGCATTTTCATGAATATAACTTACTGTACTTCTCTACTTCTAGTCTTCATCAGTTGAGCAAGATGAAGGGTTACCTGGTTCAGATATTGATGATCCATTGCCTGATGATGCTTTCCTCATGGTCACCCAACTGCCTTGGGAGAATGACATACTCACTTATATACCACCCACTACTGGCCCTCATAAAACTGCCCAAGGCAAGAAATAAGCAATTAAATAATCACTATCTCTTTATAGGTGGTGTATGGACTACTGCTAGTGATAGTCGGCAGATGGGAGGGACATTTGGAGGCGTGGCTCCAGAACGGACTCTTGATTTACCAGAGTCAATGTTTCCGGTACAAAATAATGACCTCATATTTGGAAAATGGGAAGACGATATAATATTTGATTCAAACGTAAGAAAGAAATATTCACATCCACAATAAGCAGCATCCATAAGTATATTTTATGATGATAAATTTTTTATATATTTATTTGTCTCTCTGTCTCTCTTTTATTACAGGCAGTTAAGTCAATACCCAAGCCAGTGTTGCCAAGGTTGGATCCTAATGATCCTAACATTATCATTGGATTACCTCCTGAACCTCCTCCTCCTCCCTCCCTTGACAAAGACAGCAAAGACAACAAAAAAGTAATCAATTGAAACTTAAACTTACATTTGATTAGTTAGTGTCTGTTGTATATGCACAACCAGCAAATTTGTGGTGTGAAGATTCATTCAAATGTTTGAATCACATCAGTTCAATGTTTAATCACATCAATTCACAATTCAATTTTTGAATCACATCAA
>NW_003551275.1:0-2565 GCF_000090795.2 Amphimedon queenslandica | reverse complement strand
CTATATGTGAGCAGATATCTCCAAGACCTGCCATGCAGTCACAATGACCTGCTACAATCTTTCTATCCTTCTCTGCAATGGGATCAATAATTCTCAGGCATAGAATGGTTTACCCATAGAGCATTAGCATAACTTGACTGCAACTGAATTCACTTACCTTAGCAATGACAATTCTAAATTTGTCATTTGGAGCTTTAACAAGAATTTCCCTCACCTATCCAGCCCAAAAAAAATTTGGGCTGAATGCATACCATCTATGTTATTATTATTATTATGCATGCATACCATCTATGTTATTATTATTCAAGCTTTACAACACACTAATCAAGAGAAGAAAACAATGAAAACCATGCATATAGAGATTTGTGCAGTATTGAGGGTCTAGCACCAACTTGTGGAGTAGCCTTAATACTAAAATTATCTTAACTAAAACTCCAAAAGCATAAAAAGCATTTTAGCATAGTCATTTTGAGCCTGATGAGGTCAAGTGGTCAACCAATCACTTCTCAATGTTTCATAAGGATCCAATCCATTAATACTAGAGATTTTTTCTTGGTACTGCTCCCTGGCATCATGATTTTCCAGAGAGGAAAAGTATCCTGGCGAAAAGCTATGTTTCTTGCAGTCATTGCTGCAACACATGTACACCAACATGGCCGACATGAAACGCCTACACACATTGACCACGCCTACTGCAGGGGGTCTATAGTATGGGCTATAGCAGTAGAACTACTGACACTGGACAATAGACTCATAACAGTACCAATAAGTCAATAACTGATGTGATATATCCTGGTAGAGAGATAAGGGTTGTGGGAGAGGGTATGCCCCTGGTTGATGACCCTAATGAGAGAGGAGACCTCATCATTAGGTTCAATGTCTCCTTCCCTGCAGTACTGACTCAACCCTCAGCAAAAACAACTCATTAAACAAGCACTTGTTGTTAACATTTAAGTTATATTAATTATACTTAATAATGATACTTTAAAAAATAATTAATAATAATGTACAACACTCATTATAATACCTTTGTATCAATTAGGACATTACATGTCATCAGTGTAGAGCCGTATAGTTGAGGATGGATGGAGGTCAGTACTTTGTCATTATTTCAGATAAAGGGCAAAGTAAAAAATTTATAGATAAATCCAAATTTGATCAAAATCAGCTCAAACTTTCTACGCAAAGTTGGTAAAGTTTCACTTGTTACCACTTTCAGTTTATTATGTTTTTTAAATTTAAATAAAAAATCTGATTGGTCAACTATAAGCATGGTTATTATTATTATTATTGTTATTATTCATTTACTTCAATAAATTCAGGTCCACGTGAGGTAGTGTCTCATTATTGTCTAAACAGGCTTCAACTCATAGGATCACTGATCAAATTTTCAAATAAAAATCTTGTTTTACTCCTTCACAAAAACAATAGACAAAATTAAATTAAAATTAATGTTAAGACGACCTCATTCAATGTATGTGCAAGATAATGAAACAAAAGCTAGTTATAAAATCTGACTACACTATTATGTAATGGTATCATGTAATGACAGTCAATTAATTATTGTTAGTTTTTATAATTCGCACGGGCTCTATCTGATTCAAGAAACTTGTCCACACCAGCCTTTACTTCTCCAAACTTATCAGGATAATCTTCACAAACTTGAAGTACTTTCCTCCAGGTTACTCCTTCATTGGACTTTATCCATCTCTGGAACACTAGTATAAGGTTAGTAGTGGTTGACTGAGGAAGAGGTGGCAGATCATCAACTTTAACACCAAGTGCAGTACCAATGAGCATGTATTGAGATGAAGAACTGTCAAAAAGCCTCTGGAGGTCACTTGGTAGTGGCTTTTTGTCTAGAATGTCTTTAAAAAAATAAATTATAATAACAATAATAACGATGATAATAATAAATTCTTACCCTCAGGATGATTTTCTATATCACCTAAAATGTAAAAAATAACATAAGTTAACAGGTAATGTTGTAGTGTTTATATTTTAATTATTTTTTACTTATTAATTTCTGGACTATACACACATACTTCTGCATACATTTACAAGTCCTTATACAACATCAATCAATGTACATATCAACATTAGCTAACACCTGCAGACACCCACGCAACTTATTCAATTATAATGTGAGTACCGTATAGCGGAGAATTTTCGTGGCCCAAAAGTTTTGCGGATCCATTCAAAAATCAATTTTGTGGCTTTAATTTTCGGCCATCTTGAACCGTATTAAATCAATTTTTGCAGATTTAATTTTCATGGATTTTGAAAAAAAGCAAAATCAACAAAAATTTTGGGCCACAAAAATTTTCCGCTATACGGTATAAGCAGTTGCTTTGGATCAACAATCCATCAACAATCCATCAATAATCCATCAAGGAACCAATCCTAACTAATCTCCTTTCTCCCCTTGAATGCTCAGCCAAGCTTTCTTATCAGTCTCAGATCTAAAACCCATATTAATTATGAGTATTCAGCCACATACTATAATGTATACTGTCCCTATTGAATACATACTAGTGTATCAATAAAACATAACATGGGGATCCT
>NW_003551274.1:0-2565 GCF_000090795.2 Amphimedon queenslandica | reverse complement strand
GCCTGTACAGGTGCTGAAGAGGACATAGAAGGAAACGCCACGTTCGAGTGGAATTGGAGCTGCTCTACTGTTATCGACATTGGACTATGAAGCTTCGGAAGCAGGACTACATGATCAGGAACGACAGGATCGCTAGTCCAGGCAGCGGGACTCCATCATAATGATTCCATCACTAGCCTACTGACAGACGCAGCAGTGGCTGCCCGGCCTTCTTGATGCACGAGCTGAACGGCAGTATGGGGAAGATCTAGGTCCACCACGCTTTCCAGGCATCAAAAAGAGTTTAGGAGAATAGGAAAAATAATAGAAAATAATAGTAAGAACAGCAGCCAGCAATTAGCACTCGTGTTTTGCGAATAGCTGATAGTAACTAAGCCCCACCCATTACCAACCCTCCCGGCTCATGGATATTAACAGCGTTTAACCTTATTGCTTAAACTCCTATTTAAGAATATCCTATGACACATCATGTAGTAACAATTTTATGATATTTGGATGTACCTTTTCCAATAACACTGGATGCAATGGAGTCAGTATAGATTTAGCTTTAGCAATGAACAGCACTTCGAATATTTTTCGTGGCATCGGAAGTCAATTCATTCATAATTCAGCAAATTATGCTGGAGGCGGTATGAACATTGATTTATCACCAACAGCTGGCTATCGCAATACGTATCCATCAAACAACACAATTATTTTTAATTATTGTTATTTTATTAATAACAGTGGCAATTATGCTGGTGGTGTGGGTATTGTAATGGCATCAGTCAGTTTGAATTACAAGAAGAAGCTCAATTATATTAAATTTGATTCTTGTATGTTTAACTATAACCAAGCATCAATTGGATCAGCAATTCATATTAACAGGAACATACCGAGTGAGTCTGGTGCTTATTTTGTGACACTCATATTCTTTTATAATTGTAATTTTTTTGGCAATGGACAATATCATTTTAAATCTAGAGCTAATGAATTAGCATTGCAAAGTGGAGCATTCTATGCTAACAAAGCATGGATCTATTTTGGTGGGAAGACCCAGTTTGCAGACAATAGCATTACTGCATTACAAATCTCTGATACAAGTATTGAATTTAAAGGCAACTCTAAAACAATATTCAAAAACAACTCCGGTATTAAAGGTGGTGCTATTCTTCTCACAGGTGACTCTGAGCTGTATGTAAGGTATAATACCTCAATTATATTTGATGGTAACAGAGCTGTGTCTTATGGAGGAGCTATTGCTGTACTCCATTTACAAGTACAGACTTTTGAATACAGGGAAAAGTGCTTCATGTCAGTTAATTTCCACAAAAAGTATAATTACAACTCCAAGCCTGTTTTCACTTTTACAGACAACAAGTGTGATTCAGGTTTTGGAAATGACCTGTTTATATCAAATTTGGAATCCTGTAGAGCACTATGCAAGATATTGTCACATATTCACAATGTTAGTATAAGTGATATTTTTTCAAGGAAGTGTTTTGGGACTTTCAACTTTAGTGCTCGATCAATAGCAACACCAACAAAGAGTTTATCTGTGTCTCAAGTAATAAATGCTATACCAGGCATTCCAATGAAACTCAATATCACTGCAAGGGATATATTTGAAAATGACACCAGTGCATTGTTCCCATTGATATTGACTTTAAGTGGTACAAACAGCATTTGGATGAATCCACATGTTATCACAACCAACGCGCACGTAATCTTTTATGGTAATCCTCATGAGACTGCCCAGTTACTGATACAGACTGAGACTATGATGACCAGTATTACTGTCACTGCTAAATTAAAACTCATGGAGTGTCCTCCTGGTTTTATCTTTAACAAAGCTGGTTTTTGCTTTTGCTCTGCTTTGATCAACAGCCACTATCAAGGTATACGTTATTGTACCAGCAAATTTTTAGCAATTACAGCTAATTATTGGGCTGGATACTTAAACATCAGTAATACAAGTGATGGTACATTCGTAACTGGACATTGCAGCGTCAAACTTTGCAGTTATAATAATACTAAGCACAAGTTTGGGTTCTATCAGTTACCCATTGATTATGACAAGGAAAAATTAAATGACTTTGTGTGCAGCTCTAACAGAACTGGTACACTCTGTACTCAATGCATTGAGAATCACATTGTATCTTATCACTCTCCTTCTTTCAAGTGTGAGCCATCCCATCATTGCCATTATGGGATTCTTCTGTACATCCTCTCAGAGCTGTTGCCAATCACAATCATATTCATTGTCATTATTATCTTTAACATTTACCTCACGTCTGGGACCCTCTACACTTTCATATTTTACGCACAAATCATCGACAATATGTCACCTGATGGCTTCAATACCATTTCATTTACCAGAGGTGAATCAATGGCACTTGATATACTTCAAACAGTGTATGGATTAACCGATTTCAATATATTGAATGCAGATTCCCTGTCTTTCTGCATATTAAACCAGGATCTCTCCATCCTTGACTTGTTTATGTTTAAATATGCAACAACCCTCTATGCACTCTGTCTAGTATTGGCTACTATCATAATCCTCAAGCTTAATTCGCTCTATAC
>NW_003551273.1:0-2565 GCF_000090795.2 Amphimedon queenslandica | reverse complement strand
CAAAAAAATGTGGTAGGAAGAGGTGTGTAAAAGTCACCTCCGGCAAACCTCGGCTTCAATCCTAGTGAAAGCGGCCTCGGTCAATGTCTGAGAGGTAGTGGCCTTGGCCCATGTCCTAGTGATCAATGAGCTGTTGAAGGGCCGACAAGCCTATTGTCGTAGCACTACCTATGTGGGTGAAGAAGTCTTTTAACCAGGCCTTTCCATTGCACGGATGACACTATTTTCCAATGCAAAAGTATCCTCAGCCTAATGGACACTTCTTCCATGGCACTGAGTGCATTCGCCAAAAAAGTCATACCTACACTGACAGTAGTACAGCCTCAACATAATAACATTTATCTGTTGTCTACCATATCATACAGAACAAATCAATATAGATTTAGACACACACGCATATACAGACTAAACATTAGAAATGGTAATTATTAAAGAAACCTGGTACTTAATAGTAAATCAATAGCTAATAAATGCATGTACATGTAGCTCATACAATACAAAGAATTGCCTTACGCATACCACAATGTAGCACATGTAAAATCTGAAACTTTTGCATTGAATATGGAAACACACAGGTACGTATACATATGTGTGAAAAGAGTGAAGAAACAAAATAATCATTTAGTTATCCACTAGTGCTCATCTTTATCAACAGACAAAAGGGCAATACTAAGAGAGAGCATAAGGAACTTAGAGAAAATCATATCTGAACAGAAAAAGATGACTCAATTTGAAACAATACCCCCAGAGTACTTGTCACGAAACCTAGCCGTCATAGACCATACGAGCAAGAGTGCAATCAACAGATCCTTCTTAAGTGATTATAAGAAGCTGTTCATGGAGCACCTAACGACAGTAATACAAGTAAACACAATTACTTTAGAGATAAAGAAAGCTGAGCTACTGGCATGTACTCCCAGGCAAGAAATCACTCCACCCCAACCGTCTAAACTGGAAGAAACATCCGCAGCCACTAGCAGAAGTGTCTCCAGACATTTGGGAGCTGCTAAGAGGAAACAATCTGCCTCAGACCTCCAGTTAAGTAAAAAACAGAAAACAATGGATCATTTTTTAGTAAGAGATCCACAGTGGCACCCCAAAATCACCTGACGTTAGAACCCTCTTTTCCTCAAAAGAACACAGTACATAACTTTAGTCATTTTCAGTTAACCAAAGATCATTTCAATGTATTAAACAAAGGCCTATCATTTTCTCCTCAACCAGTATTTAATCTTAAAGAACATTTAGCATTTTTAACACAATATGATTCTTTCAGCACATCCCTCAGACGCATAGCAGTATCAAACTACACAACAGCACCAACAGCAGTTGATGATTCAGACACTAACACAGCATTTCTGTACAAACGAATGAAGTTTCTGAAGAATGACTCCAATAAAGATCAGAACCCATATCTTGTAACAAGCAACAGAGCAGTAGAAGACTTCATTGAGGGCACAAAAGTAACACTTGATCTTCAAATGAAACAAGCATCATCATTGAAGAAACATAATGCATCTGGAAAGGAAGACAAAGCACTAAGGAGTCTCTTGTCCCAGCCATCACAATCAAACCAGCAGACAAGAACCTAGGAATTGTGATCCTCAATTCACAAGATTATGTTACTCAATGCCTAATCCATCTATCCTCCAAGACTTACATCAGAGTAGCGAAGTTTCCAAATAGTAATATAAAAAGAAGTGTAGAAAATGTTCTAGTCAATTTTAGGAACCAGCTTGCACCACATCGACGCTTGTACCAATACCTCCAGCCACCACACAAGCATACAACACCTAAATTTTATGGTCTCCCCAAAATTCATAAACCTTTAAATGAAGAAGGCGTTCCACCTATGAGACCAATCATCTCCCACGTAGACTCATTACTGTCACGAACAGCTCATTTCGTAGACCACGTATTACAGCCTTTGGCCCAGTCTTATACTGATTACATAAAAAACTCGACGCAATTAATACAGATTTTAGAGAATATAGAAATTAGAGAAGAAGTAACTCTGATAACAATGGACGTAGTCAGTTTATATCCCTCCATTCCTCAACAAGAATGTCTCAAAGTAATACACAGCGAAATGTGCAAATTCTCGGATCTTATCATTTTTGATCCTAACTTAATCACCCAACTTTTACAGGTAAACATGAATAACAATTTTTTTACCTTTGCAGATATACCTTTCCGACAAATAGAAGGAACAGCCATGGGTGCAGCCTTTTCGCCCTCGATTGCAAATATATACATGTCAGTTCTTCTGAAGAGCTTTCTTTCAAAAAGATCCGATAAATCACTTCTTATAAAACGCTACATTGATGACATCTTTATGATCTGGCAGAAACATCATGATTTAAACAAATTTGTTGACGATATTAACAGCTACCACCCAAACATCAAGTTCACCTTCACACAATCGGATAGTGCCGTTGATTTCTTAGACATCACAGTCTATAAAGGAGAAGACACCAAGAAACTAAAAGTTTCTACATTTCAAAAGGAGAACAATTTACACCAATATCTCCATTTCTCATCAAGCCATCCAAAGTCTGTCTTCAG
>NW_003551272.1:0-2566 GCF_000090795.2 Amphimedon queenslandica | reverse complement strand
ATACTAGCACCATTTGCTCAGACATTCTTGTAGCTCCAGCATCCTCAACCCCAGTTGAAAGGATTTTCTCAAAAGCTGGTTACTCATGAAGTGGACGAAGAAACCGATTGGCTGGAAGTAATTTAGCTGAAGTACTACTTAATGGGCAACCGACACAAAAAATTGTTGTAAAACTCCAGAAATCTAACATGATGTTTTGTATAAACCAATGGAGCGAACAGACATCCTCCTTCTGATGTCACACATGACCACAACCACATTTGCTAAGTACAGGATGCAGAAATGAGGAAGTAAATTATACAATTTAAAAGCAGTTTTTCTCTCGGAAAAAGCAATTATTTTGCACCAAAAGTATTTTTTGCAAGTGATTCTACACCTTAATGAAAATATTTTTGATTTTTAGTCACAACCCTTTTTGTGTCAGTTTCCCTTTAAAACAAATAAGCAATACATATAAACACTCACTTTAACTTGGTGTTCATTAATGATTATAGTACACATAAAAAAACATTTTTATGACAAAACGCTACAATTACATGGTGTTAATAACTAACTAAAATATTACTAACTATAACTAACTAATAGTAACTCAGAAATGTCAGAACTAACTATAACTAACTAATAGTAATTCAGATGTTTTATAACCAACTATAAATAACTATATGCAATTCAGAAATTTCATAACTAACTATAACTAACTAAAAGTGCAAAATGTAATATAAAAACAACACTGCAAATCTTGCCAGAGAATGTCAGATTCATAGGATTTCAAAAGAACATATACACCATTTTTAGCCAGTTAACTAAAGCAATGTATTACCTGTTCCCTGTGTTTATTTCCTACATTAAAACTTTAAAGTTTTGAAGAAAAGTTACAGAAACTTTGTGACTTTTACAGCGAAAATTTAAGTTTCGAGAAGATGTACAAGCTACAAGTATGAAAATACCCCAGTTACATGCAACCCAAATTGCTTGATTGGTCCATGCTTGCTGTTGTGACACAACAGACATTTTAGTATAAGGTACAGAACATCAGTGAAAGGTCCCGCTTGACACCCGCTGATAGTAATGAATGATACAGTGTGCTCCTTTTGAGTAACTGTATGAAATTTGAATTGATAAATATAGAAGTTCTAATGCATTTAATGCATTTTGTTGATTATTTGCAAATACAGGGACTAACTTTTTAAGCAGAGAAAAGTGAACCTGTCCCATTGCTAAGACAGACTAGGATGCGAGAAGTGATAAATTTGCACTCAGTTGGTTTATACAGGCAGTTTTTAATGCCTTTATATACTCTAATATTTATAATAATAGATCAGACCTTAGGCCACACCAACTATACAAGCTCAATTACGGTCACAAACAATTTTTTAGTTATTAGATTAGCTAAGTATATAAAATTAACTCAACTGTAACCATGCAAGCAGGTTTCTTCTGTCAAAATTACATTATCTAATTTCACACTTACTTCAGAGTCACTATTTGATGCTCCTTGGATAATGTCCTCCATTGCATCCTTTATTCTCTTTTCTCCGATTAAATGTTCCTGGTGATGATTGTACGTCCTTCTAGAGAGACTCTTTTCAGTGCTCACAATAAACTATACCGTTCCTTTTATTAATTAAATAAGCATAATTTATTTATAAAAATTAATTATCATATCACAGACTATTCACTTACTATAACATGGACTAGCAGGAGCTATCGTCCAGAAATATGACTGTCACACCTCCATATGTATCTGTGGCATTACTATCATAAAGACCTTGTAGAAGCTTGTGAAGTTCCACCATCATTCCTGTTTTTGATTATTTTAAAGCTCCTTCTTACAGCTGTATGCTCACGGCGTTAGCATCTATCTTGGCCTCTAGTTCTTCATCTCAAATCAAAACTAAAGCAAAAACTTCAGCAGTACTTACATTGACAAAAGCAACAAGAGAAAGCTCACTTCATTCCTTAGCAAAATGAGTTTCCAGTGTCATTAGTTTTGTGATGAAATGCACTTTCGATTACTTTGAAAAAAGAAAGATATCTCCAAGTTAAGCAACAAACTTTTGAAATATGGGACTATGACATTGTTGAGAGGTGGAGAGATAACGTAATCTTGACAGAAGAAACCCGCTTGTATCATTACTCTGAAGAGCAAGATTCATATTGATGTTGTATTATCATTCTGAAGTGCATGATTCATATTGATCTTATCACTTAGAAATAATCAGCAAATTCAAACAAAAGATTGTAGATCTCGTTAACTGTGTTAAAAACGAATGATTGTAGAGCTAGTCAGCTTTGTAGAAGTAGTACTCCGAACCTAGGTTTGACAGATGCATGAAAGTACATACATTAAAACATTAAGTGTAATAAATCTCCATTTAGACACACTGAAAAGGGTAGAGTCATGCTGTAAGGTAAAAATGCTCACAAGGCAAAACTCAACATTTGCAATTGTGCATGTCACATTATACTATTAATAAATGTCATTAATTAGGAAAAACTGCTAAATGCGCTGTTTCTTACTAATAACACTACATGCACAACAAAATAAATTTGGACTATTATAATA
>NW_003551271.1:0-2567 GCF_000090795.2 Amphimedon queenslandica | reverse complement strand
TTATCACAGCATCAGCGTGAAAATGCTTTTCTATTAGTCACAACATTTCATGAAGCACTGAACGTATCTAGAAACCTTGATTTTTATTTTTTCACTCACATTTTAATCAATGATGGAGCTGAGACTTGTGAACCTGAAGCTCTCAGTCCATTTTTAATGGCAAATGAGAATACACAGATTGTTATTGCTGGAAATCCACATTATAAGGTACATATTTACTTGCACTATTGTGTTTGCATTAAAGTATTTTGTATAATTGTAGGTTGGTTTTGTTTTTGGTAAAACTCCACAGCAGTTTGGTTTACATGTTTCTTTATTTCAACGATTAATTGAAAGATATAATTCATTTGCAGACAGTGCTCCTGAAGTGAAAGTTCCTTTGTTCTCCAATCAGCAGTCTTCACATGCTCTCTCTTTAACACCACAGCCACATCAAGCATCTCCTCAATTGTCATCTATTTCCTCAGAAAAAGCAATATCAAGTAAAGTCCCTGCTTCCCAAGAAATTATAGTCCAATATGAAAACCCTAATAGTAAGATTCAGCTCTCTTCATCTAGTCAAGCAACTTTTTCACAAAGAAGTAAGGACACAAATACCACTACAAAGCATCAAAACAGAAGAGTTGGTGATTCTAAAGTAGGACTACCTGCAGATAATCAACAGCTACCAACCACTTCATCAGAGCAACAGTATCTTAAAAATTGGCCATCTCTTGATGCTTCATCAAAATGTTCCTTAAAAACACCAAAATATGTGCCATTAGTTTCAAAACAAGCCAGTTCAGAGTATTCGGGGACTCAGAAACGGAGAAAAGTTAGCATAAACTCATTTGTCGATGAGGAGCTTAGAAAAACCTCACAAGAAAAGAAGGAATCTACATGTATTAAGTCTAAAACTTCTATTGAAGGTAATTGATAAAATAATTAATAAACTTGTAATTTTTAATATCTGTTAGCAGCTACAGTGAAGAAGTTTATTTCATCGTACTCCTTTAGAAAGCATAGCCATTGCCCTATTGATGAAGAGCTGTTAACTGCTACATTAACTCCTAGCAACTATAAAGAGAAGTTTCATCAGTTATTGTGTCGAGAAGAAGATGAACACGAGAGGATCCTTAGAGACAAGTATGTTGAAGAATATATAAATGAGATAAATTGTGGATTGATAATTTAGATGTGATGGTCTCTATCAATTAACGTTGTCAAGTATTGATTTATGTATTAACAGGCACTTTAACTGGTATCAAAACAAGTATAAATTATTTTGTACAATATGGAACAAACAAATTGATGCTGATACAATAGCTTATGCTATGCAGGCAAGTGAAGGTATAGTTATTCTCCATTTGTCTACTGGAGATGTACAAGCAGATATTCTCCAGACCAAAGATAAAAGTAGCCCTTGTTTTCTACTGGGGCTTAAAACAAATCCTGGAGTTAAACGACAATCAAATGTCAATGTTACCTTTGTTTTTAAGTATTCATATTTTGATCGCCTTCATCAGGTCCTAAACAACTTGCCTCAAGTTATATTTAGTCGCCTAATACCAAGTGATCCTTGTGATTTTAGCAATGTACATTTAGTCATAAATATTCGTCTTCCGATTCCATGTGTCCGCGATATAGTTGATTTAGAATATTCACAGATTAAAGCACTTAAGTCTATAATGAGCTGTGAAACTAACAAAGCACCTGTTTTAGTTGTAGGTTCATTTGGAACTGGTAAAACTCAGTTGCTTGCTCGTGCTGCATATGAAATATTACAACAAGATCGAACAAACAAGATTCTTATCTGTGCCCATCATCAGCACTCTGCAGACACTTTTGTCACCAATTACTTTTCAAAGATGATTGCTTCTGGTTGGCGTTGTGGTGAAATTGTTCGCTTGGTGCCCTATAAGGATTATGATTATCCTTTTGCTTGTGAAAAGTATTATGCTACTATCATGGGCGGTTGCAGGAAATTAGTCTTACCTGGGCATGTAATTAATGGGTGTGGTGTGTAGGTGTGGTTTTAATTAAATTTAATAATTTTGATTAATTATTGTAATAATATTGGCTGCTAAGGAGAAAAGATACTGTTCCTATTCATGCTATTTAAGTGTAACCCTGGAGTTTTTGTGTGCATCAGCAAACTTGAGAACTATGTCATCAAGATTGTGCCAGAGTTTATTTGAGAGATCTCTCTCTATGTGTAATAAAGAAACATTGTTGAGTCGCTCTTGTGACATTGTTGAACGAAGATGTGTCTTCAGTCTCTTTAGAGAGGAGAAAGAACGTTCTGCTGATGCTGAGGTAACACCAATTGTCATGGCAATCTGTAGAACTTGTAGTAAATGGGGAAAACACTCCTTCACTTGATAAAGATGAGAATAAACATGGTGTAACGTGGATAGAGGAGATGTTTCTTTTAAAAGAGTAGTAGCAACAGATAATTCAGATGCTAGTCCATCCTTGTCAATACTGTAATGTGACATTAAAGGATGAAGAGAGGCCAAATCTAGAAAATTATCCGAGNGTAGGTACAAGTGCCTGTAGTGACTGTAAAAGAGTGAGATTGAGCTCAT
>NW_003551270.1:0-2568 GCF_000090795.2 Amphimedon queenslandica | reverse complement strand
ATATCAACCTATTCAATGTACGTCATCTTTGACTCCACCCACAACCACACCTACCTGCACAAGATACGTGACTTGTGTGAGTAGTTTTTCTTTATAGCGATAAGGTTCGATGACCCACCCACTCGTCATGACCTAGTAAAACTTTGTATATTCTAGTAATCTCGTTACATCTCTCTAACCTTTCCTCTTGTGCAGCTAGGTTGAGGAGGACACTCTGGGACTTCAACAGAAGCACCAACTATAATCTTCTTATTAGGCTAAGAGAGGGAGAGAAAGAGAGAGAGAGAGAGAGGGAGGGAGGGAGAGAGAGAGAGAGAGAGGGAGGGAGGGAGAGAGAGAGAGAGAGAGGAGAAAGGGGGAAGGAGGGACAGAGAAAAGGAATAGAAATAGAGGGGTAATATTCACATTATGTTCATGGTATAATATACTTTATTTATGTACCTCTGATCTCTCACATACAAGTATACAGAAATCCCTTGATTGTCTTAGGAAACATTGTGTAGTTTCATGTTGCATGTGTACTAAACAAATACAATACATCACATGACAATCACATGAGAGGGTCACATACAAATGTAAAGATCCGAGTCTATCTGCTTCACTACATGCAACTCCTAATAATAATAATAATAATAATAATAATAATAATAATAATAATAATAATAATAATAATAAAATAACTAATAATAAATTGATAATAATAAATTACTTTTAACATGTTATCGAATATGTATCTTTGGTTAGGATTACGGACGCAGTTATAAACTTCTTGAGGTGACAAATCAATTAAACCTTTACCAATAAAACTGAGAGGAAAGAAAAAATTCAAACACATATATACATGTACATGTACATGTGTCTCTTACCTATGAAAAGGTGATTCGCTGACTTTCTTTTTCTTTAAAATGACAATTACATCTTTCTCAATGCCTTGAAACCTAATAACACACAATACATATACAGTACATGTACATGTAATGACACGTCCATTGCCACTCACTTCCATCCATTTGATTGGTCCCTGTATGTTATCAAGGCAGGCCTTCAGTTCGGCTACAGTGCAGCTGGACTGACCTGCCCCTCCTCCTCCGCCTGGGCCTGATAACTCAGCATGTTGTGTATCTTGTCAAGCGACATTGGACCGAGGTTGGTTAACATGGCTGTGACATAAGACCAGACCGCCTGTGGGGTACAGAGAGAGAAGCATTTATAACAATCATCAAACAATAAAATTAAATTCTAGGAAAAATTTCAAAATATATACAATACAGAAGAAAGTACCGTATACCGGTTTATTTTTGCGGTGGAAAATTTTCGCCAATCTTGCATTTCTAAGATTTAGCAGAATAAATTTCTGTGAATTGCCTGCAGACCGCACCATGTGGCAATGGAGAGTAGAATTTCGTGGTGAAAAATTTTTATGAATGATCACCAAACTGCGAAATTCGCGAAAATATTTTACCACAAAAATAAACCAGTATACGGAACAAGTGACAATATTTGTGTATACTTCTAAATCGTTTTCTTTTTGGCTTTTCATGGAAGACATTGCCGACTCTTCCTCAAACACGCCCCCTAATAAAATAATTAGCCATGCCTACCTCTTTAATACTTACCTTCGTGATAAGTATCGTCCATTCCTTCTTTCTCCAATATCTTAAAAACCTCGCCCTCCTTCTCTTCGCAGAGTACACCCTGCCCCGCCCAATAGAGTAAGTGACGTCTTATAACCGAAGGTGTGCTCTCTAGTTTGGTACTCAGGTCCTCGACACTCCATACACCTTAGAATGAGAATGGAAAAACAAGAATAGAAAAACGAGAATGAAAAAACAAGAATGGAAAAATGAGAATAGAAAACATCAAGAAATGGAATCTAAAACCATGTACATCATGTACATGTACAATAATAAAAATATAATAAAATGCACTAGTTATTAAAGCTAAACATAGCTATAGCTTAGCATGATAAGTACAGCATGGAAAAAACAGTTTATTTACCTTAAGCCCACTATTTTTAGCGTCTACTAAATTTAGCTATATTAGTGAGAGAGCTTTAAATCGCTAAATTAAATAGACGCCAAAATAATTATTATTCATTATAATGGTTATTATTTATAGTTAATTTGGTTAAAACGCTAAAATTAGTAACGCTAAACATGACTTTTGCTGATTTTGCTAAAATTAGTAGACGCAAATAATAGTAGGCTTAAGGTACTTACTTTTATTCTGGAACTGCCATATCACACTGGCTCTTGATGGAGACACTTGAAAGTTGAGTATCTGATCATTGACTTCTAGTTCCAGCTGGACCTGCCCAAGATCATGGCACCATTTCAACTCCCTCATCCCTTTTATCTCTTGAAAGGATTTATTATAATCGTCAAGCTTTCTAGAAGAATAAAGAAAGAATTTATTTTAAAAGTAACATTTCTTATTATTGATACTTTTGAATAAAAGCNTGGTAGCTTCATTGTTTCTGTCCTAAACGAAGGCCAAAAAATATGCGAAAGAATGAAAGAATTAATAATCACATCATTTTCATGATCATCGCCATCACCCTAAAATAAT
>NW_003551269.1:0-2569 GCF_000090795.2 Amphimedon queenslandica | reverse complement strand
GACTGATCCCCGACTCATGGATATTAAAAGATTCATATAATGGATACAAATACATACCAATTAATGATTTATTGCACTGTCAACGAGCTTGGCTGTTTCAATCTAATTACCTGAATAATCCCATATCCCCATCCTTTCCCTCTTCGTCCTCTTCCCTCGAAGATCTGTCTCCATTTTCGTCTTCTTCCTCTTTCCTTGTAGCTAGCATACCAACGAAGAGGAAGAGAAAAAGAAACTAAAATCATTTTGAATTTTGATGGACATTGAAGCCATTTGGCTATAAATGTTATCATTGATTGATTCTCATTTTTGTAATATTTTTAAGAGTACATGATGTCATGTGCTATCGTTTTCTAGTTTTATTTATAATTGAAATTTAAAACTATATATAGTAGCATTCAAAAATGAAACCCGGTGTTTTTATCTTATAAACATCATCACTATTTCACATAAATAATAATTATGACTTTTAACAAATGATCTGACAACAAAAATTACATAATCTTGATAATACTCACTACAATAATGATAACGCTATATAATAATAATATGGCACGATCAGTAACAAAAATAAACACAAAATGAATTAAGTAGGAGACATGGAAAAGACAATAGTAAATATTTAAGACTGTAATACACAATAATAATAATAATATTAATAATAATGTGTGTGAAATGATTATGAGGTACTGATGAATGATATAATAATAATTTAGAAAGTTGATTCATCATAAGTTTTTCCATTTCCTGAAGTCTTCTGGTATTGATAGGAAGCCTCTTCGCTTAGCATGTCACCATAAAAATCGCTCAGCTGTGATGCAGGACCAACTAAAGGCAAAGAAATATATTATGATTAAAGTTTTTCTCTCCCCCCCTCTCTCTTTTCCTATCTCTTACAGTTCGAGTAAATTGGAAAACTGGGTAATACTTTAATGCCACCACCAAACTTGCTCATGCTGCTCTTGCAAGCATCAACCATTGCTTTATGAATGAAGACGTATTGAGGCTCGGTCTGGATCATGTGGTTACGATGCTGTCTCATTTCGCTAGCCAATCCAAAGAGGTCAACCCAGTCATGATCCTTAATATGCTGGAGCAGTGTACCCAGTGCTATGAATGTTCCTGTACGACCTACACCAGCACTACAGCAAAAAAGAGAGAGATAAGTGTAACATGAAATATATAAGAAGCAAGGAGGTCAAAATGAAGGAGAAAGAGGATCATAGTGTTATTACCTGCAGTGGACTATAACAGGTCCAAAAGCTGACGAAGCCACTTCGTGTACTTCCCGTACAAAATCCAGAGCAGGTCCAGCTTCATCGGGGACTCCATGATCAGGCCATGATACAAACTGGTAGTGTGTTATTGTACGGCTTCTCTTCTCCTTTAAATCACAATGTGATAATAACATTGACTATTTTTTATTAACTGATTTACTTTTGTGATCTTGAACTTCCGCACTATCCAGTCACTCTTCTCAGTCTCGCTCAACATGTCGACGTTTATTTCTCCATAAACTTCCGGCTGTGCTCCGGGCCAATAGCGATGACATTTCGTCTAGAACAAACAATAAAACAATAAATAAAAATATTATTATTACAATCTCCTCACCCTTCCTCTTTCAACGAGCTGAGTCAGCATTACAATAACGTGCGAATTCTGCTCCCATGTCATCCTCCAGAAATCATCAAAGGTCGATGGTAGAGGTCCCTGTGTTGCTATATAGGCTCTACGCATCCTGTAACCCTGAGAGAGAAAAAATACATGCATGCATAAAATTTTTTAAAGCTGACAAAAGTGAAAGAAGGTACTGTATAGCGGCAAAGTTTTGAGGCAATAAACTTTCGCAAATCAGGCCACAAGTCTTTTTTTTCGCAAATTAACTTTCATGGTTCTTATTCTAAAGCACGCGTGTTTATAGGGCAATATGGATTTTATGGAATTAACTTTCGCGGATATAGAAAATCCGCGAAAACAGCGAAAATTGTATACCCCCGAAATTAAGCAGCTATACAGTATAAAGAGATACATGTACATGCATATTATATTGAAGATAGAGAAGGTCAGCCAACATCCTCTATTGAGGTTGCCAATATTTATCACTATTATGCGATTACACGCATCTCTTACTGGTATGTAGTTTGCGTTGATGTAATCTGATCCTGGTTCATCGTCGATGCTCTCAAGTTTGACTCTCGAGTGATCGTAGGCCAGTATGTTAGTGTATCTGTTCTTAGCTCTGTTCTCAGGAAGGAGTGACGCATCTTTAGAATGATCTAGTCCAACAGCTGATACTTTCTATAAATATAAAAATGGATGATACATGTACATATATACCAAGAGGGTTTGAGCTGATTTGGACTAAAATTTTTTGAGTTATAAGTATATTTTAATTGGCCTAGTTCTAAAAATATAGCCCATGGTTTTTTCCAAAAATGGCTCCAAAAACAATAAAATTTTTAATTACATTTTCTAATACATATTGATGTCCTTATGCTGTGTAAAAAGTTTGAGCTGATTCTGACTTCAATTTTTCAAGTTACGGCCATTTTTTAAAATGAGCCAATTT
>NW_003551268.1:0-2569 GCF_000090795.2 Amphimedon queenslandica | reverse complement strand
GTGATAACTCACAGCACTAGGAACAAAAAGCTCTTTCTCTACTACACTATACAATGTGCCTTCAATAGTATCTCCTTGTGACTCCTGCAATGAACATTTCAATGTCATTATATTAGATATTATTCTATATTATATTTTATTCATTACTATACTCACAAAGTTTATGTTATCTGCTTCAGAATAAATGGCTCCTACATCATTATACAAATCTTCACTCACTTCTCCAGTTTTCAGCAGCTCATTAGTAACTAGTAAAGAGAATAACATAATAGCCATACTAAAAACAGTCTTAATCATTACTTTCATATACAGGGTTTCTTGCATGTATTTGATGACTAGATGTCACCATAGACCTTGTTTCATATGTTGGATTGTGGAAATTATAGTCTTCTTTTGAAGACATAGAGTAACTTTCTCTTTTCTTTCTCTTTGTCCGGCAAGCAATGACAATTACTGTCATGACAATTAGTCCAAGGACTATTAATACAAAAGCTGATGCTGCAATAGCAATTATGACTGTCATTGATCCATTATTATTGCTTGTATTTTGTATCATATTATCTGACGATGATAATAAAAATGAAGTACCAGTCATTGAAGGTATTGGTGTTGCTGTGAATACTGAGGACTCACTGCTCGATCTAGTAACAATGCTTGTGTTTCTTGTACTGGCAGTACTGCTGACAATACTTGTGGCTATTGGAGTTGCTGGTGACTTTGACAAAAAAGAAATAGTTAAAGATGTAGAAATTATGGAGGTGGATTGAGTTAAAAAATCACTTTGGGAATGGTAGGAAAATGTGATGTAAGGAGAATTAAAAGGAGAATATGACTTTGAATGAATATAATATCAAAAAATAGGATAAAAGATAATTCAGGAAAACTTACTAAAGTACTATAATCTGTAGGAGTACTTTCCATTATACTTGATGTAAAGGCAACCTGAGTACTCACAGTTGACATATCTATTTAAGAAAAGTTAAAATACATATATCAATCAAATTACTTATCTCCACAGTAACTAATGGAAAGTCATTGTTTACTGTACTAAGTATTTCAGATATTGTTGATGGAGGAGAGTTTAGACTAGTATTGATTCGCAGGTTAGTTGGTCCACTTTCTCTTTGTTCATATAAAACTAATCTTTCCCCATTAGTTACATCACTATAAACACCAAATATGTCTCCTTCCTGGAACTGCAGTGGAGTCTGAGGAATAAACTCATAGAGATTAGTACCAATCATTGTACTAGCATTAACTAAACTAGATCCTATTTTATTGTAATTATTGGGACCCAGTTGACGCCATATTTGGAGCTCAGGTTGATTTAGATTCCCATTATTTTTAGCTCCAAAGATCCATTTAGTAACTGATCCATTACATGAGAATACAATCCATGGATAAATAAATTGGCTTTTGCGAAAAAAGCCTTGTGATCTTTGTACTTCAAGTGCTTTCTCTTTAATAAATGAACCATTGATTGAATTGGTACTATTAACACAGTATCCATCTAATGATAGTAAAATAATTCAATGATACAGTGAGTGTGTGTTTTACCTGTTACTGGATATACTAATATCAACTGGGTATCAATAGAATCATTCAAATTAACAGTTGAAGACCCAATGGATATATTTTGACTGCTACTGAACTTCAGTTCACTGATATAATAAATTCTAACCACACTGGCCTCTAAGGGTGGTTGTGATACAGCTAACAGGTCTCCACTCATTACTGGTATAGGAGGATTGAGTGGATATTCAAACACTCCACTAGTACTGACATTAGAGGTAGAATAATAAATAGTTCTCTCACTACCAGTCACTAGACTACCATTAGGTCTAAAGACCTGGACACTGGGATATAGTGTACCACTTCTTGAAACTTCCCTTATATTAATACCCAATATAAGACTGGTTATATTAGTGGATGAACAATTGAACTGATACTCTTCAAGGACTCTCAGTGTATTATCACCAGCATAGTATTCAGGTAGATTCATTCCTATTCTCTGTGCTCTGTATGTCACTAGTGGTAGCTCCATAAACCTCTCTGTACATTGCTCAGTATCTAAAGAAATGTATCATGCCATAGTAACGAATAAATCACGTTTTATACCTTTCAAGAGTGAAATAAGGAGCAACAAGACTATTCCAGCACGAAACAACATTTCTACTACAATTTGTTTTCTACAGCAACTTCGTCACGCCCTCTCTTTATGAGCAATGATTACCATAATGCTATTGCAGGCAATCTGTGGTTACTTTAATCTTCAGGCAACACTGTTGCCTAGAATAGAAACATGTTCTATTCTAGGCAACACATTGCTTACAACATCAAAGTAACCACATATTGCCTGCAATATAGTGGCCTTTAAATTCACAAAAAATTAATAACAAAATCTTGTACAAGAACAAACATGCAGAAAACAAATTAAATTACTGATACATATTTTGTAGTTCAGTATATAGTTGGTATCCAGTCTCCAGTGGTCCTCCTATTACTGTAGTATCACTTGATACTGTACTTAACAGTTTAGCATCAGATAATGAGAGTCTTGATACTAACT
>NW_003551267.1:0-2571 GCF_000090795.2 Amphimedon queenslandica | reverse complement strand
AAAATAATAAAATCAAAAGCCCTTGCAGTACAATCTGTACAAAGTGAAGAATAGCATACTTTCACACATTGTACTGAAGTACATACCTAAATAGTTTCGTATAGCTGATACAAGAGAATCATCAGGACTGTTGCATTTCTGTGAATCATGAGAGAATGTAGAAATCTGGGAAGGGCAAAAAGCAGTTGTTGTTTTAATCTATAAAAGCAGAATAATACTGATAATAATGATGTATAATAATAATGATGATGATGATGATGATGATGACAATATTAATAATAATAGTTTTTTTCTTCTATTATTAATTAAGGTCTTTATGTTAATTGTTTTGTTTTATGCTTATGTGGTAATATTAATAGTAATAATAATAATAATAATAATAATAATAATAATAATTACTCATTTATATTTCTGGTAAACAATAAGGAGTAATTAATATTTTAGATTTATAATAGACTCAACCACCACTCTCTTACCTGATTTATCAATGTTCTACTCCAATTACTTTTCTTGTAATCATAAAAAATTTTACTTTCAATTTGATTAAAGTTCTGACATTGATCCGATAAGAATATATTTGTACAGAACCCATTATCAATGTAACATTTAGGACGATTTTCAAATTCAAGATTTCCAAACTCACTACAATGAGTATTTGCATCATTATAGAGAGCACTGTTGACAATAGACTGCATCAAACATTTATGAACATTAGTAATCCATGCTTGACCCTAAAATAATTATATTAATAAATTCATATTATTGCTTTGGTAAATATACAATTGCAATGTGTCAATCCACAGCTCCACTACAAATGTATTTTATACATCTTCATGCAAATATTTTAGTGGCTTCATCCTCGGGTATGATTTCACCATAATGGCATTACAAAAATTACCATTATAGATAGCTTTCTTAGAAGCATTTTTCTTAAAAGGATGTTTTAGCTTTCTAATTAGTATATAATTACAACTATATACAACAAAGATATTATAAATAATTTGTAATTATATAAAGTATATGGTGGATCATGTAGGGGTTTTTCTAGGAAATATTTACAAGAAAGGTATCAGATATCAAAGCTGCCCAATACTAGTTGGTGAAAGCAACTTTAATGGTAATTTTTTTGACAAATGACCAAAAGGTCACAATTACAATAAAACAAAATAGAATACAAATCAAATCAGGCTGTGGCACAGTGTTATACTGTGGAGCATAGCTCCAAAACAGATTGGCAAGCCAGCGTAATAACAAAAAAACCAAGAAAGAACAAAGACTAGAATAGAGTAAATAAGGAAGAGGAGGAGGAGGAGGTTGATAAAATAACACTGATTAGAATTTAAAAAATACAATAAGGTAATAGATTAAATCTACATGGCAACTCTGTTGCCAGCTAAAATTTTTTATCAACATATCAGCTAAGTTGCTTTCAACAAAGTTGATTAGGTTGTGGGGCATATATCAATGCAATATTAGTGTACTTACTGCTGTTGTAAAGGACTCTGATTGGTTCATGAATCTGCAACAATAACGTCTTCCACGGAAAAGAGGATAACCCCTTTGTCCACAACTGAATTTAGCACTCAAGCAATCATAGAAACTGCAGTTACCAGCACTGGCCAGAGCAGAGCAGTCAGTACCTTGAGCTACAGTGATGCACAATAGAATGACAACTGTAGTAGCAATAGTGGAAAAACCAGAAATCATCTTATGATATTAGCTAGCTGCAGCCTATAAAGGAAAAAAACAATAAAGAGGAAGAAAAGGGATGAAATGAGAGTGAGCTGGAAATCTGAAGGAAACAGAAAATAACTGAGTTTAAATAAAAACTATGCAGGAAGCATCAAAGCTATCACAGGAAGTAGATTTTTAGTTTGAGCATACTGTGACATGTGGGAGGAGCAGGGATAAATAAGAAATTGGCTTTGAAAATACTTTTTGCATGATTTTATTACATGTTGTGAATACGATTGCTGGAAAAACGAAAGTAGCCATGCACCTGTGTGCCATTGTTATCTATGAGTCCTTGTACAAAGAAGCTTATAAAATTAATTGTCTTCTAAAATATGACATACAAAAAGAAAGTTTAAACCAATTATTATCAGATACTGCTATAAATAATATTATGTAGAAGTTGCAAAATAATATCATAACCAATTGACACACCTTCGAAACACTAAAATGAGGCTTAGAATCAGACTGAACAATTACAACTAGAGAAAACAGTGGAAATGCTTAAGCAGAAAGAGATATAGCAAAAGCAGTTGCATTGAAAATTGGAAAATACCTGCATAGTGCATGCATGGTATGTGTGAATGAAAATATTATAGCCATTCAATTATTTGAACATACTCACACTCACAATATATAGTAACGACTGAGATACAACTCCAAATTACAGAATCACCATTTATACTAAGTGGTAGTGCTTTGTATGTAGGGCTGCATATGTCTAGTGCAATTTATATATACTGCAGCTACTGCTCTAGTGTATGATAGTCACTAACATACACTAGAGCAGTAGCTGCAGTATCTTAAAATTGCGCTAGACATATGCAGCCCTACATACAA
>NW_003551266.1:0-2571 GCF_000090795.2 Amphimedon queenslandica | reverse complement strand
CTGATACATATTGATGTCCTTATGCTATGTAGAAAGTTTGAGTCGATTCCGACTTGAATTTTTCAAGTTATGACCATTTTTAAAAATTGGCCATTTTCTGAAAAATACCCTGTACTATATAGCCCATGGTTTTTTCCAAAAAATGGCTCCAAAATCATCCCAAATTTTTATTAAATTTTCTGATACACATTGATGTCCTTATGCTGTGTAAAAAGTTTGAGTCAATTCCAACTTCAATTTTTCAAGCTATGACCATTTTTAAAAATTGGCCATTTTCTGAAAAATACCCTGTACTATAGCCCATGGTTTTTTCCAAAAATGGCTCCAAAATCACTCCCAATTTTTATTACATTTTCTGATGCATATTGATGTCCTTATGCTATGTAGAAAGTTTGAGTCGATTCCGACTTCAATTTTTCGAGTTATGGCCATTTTAAAAAATAAGCTGTTTTCTGAAAAATACCCTGTACTATAGCCCATGGTTTTTTCCAAAAAATGGCTCCGAAATCATCCCAAATTTTTATTACATTTTCTGATACATATTGATGTCTTTATGCTATGTAGAAAGTTTAAGTCGATTCTGACTTCAATTTTTCAAGTTATGGCCATTTAAAAAATGGACCAATTGTTTTCTCCCATGCTAAAAAATGGCTCCCTTTGCAAAGGATAGGTTGCATGGTCTTTTGAACCATTACACAACATAAGAAATGTACACGTAATTTTATCAAACAAAATATAGTCATTTTGATGAAATCTGGCCAAAATCTTTGTACTATAGCACATGAACTTTGGCCGCAATTTTAAAAAAATTAAGGACTTAATCTAACTGTGATTGGAGAATCAAGGCTAAAAATACTTACTGATGAACATGGTAAGCTGTTGCACCTAGCAAGTGATCCAGTTGCCCACCAAAACTTATCACATCAATGCACTCATCGCTATCACATTTAACAATAGAGAGAGCTAGTAGGTAAGTTAGTGATACCTTTGGAACCGACTGGGAGCATTTCAAACACCAATAGCTAATAAAAAGTAAAAAAAATAGCAATTTTGCATTTTAAAATTAAAATCTAATATATTAAATTAAATTTGTATAACTGATCTGCCTACTTCTAATATGGTGTACCTATTGGAACTATATCTTGTTGCTTTTTCTCTCAGTTTTCTCTTGCAGTTTGGACAAGAGACATAATAACCTGAGAATGGCTTCACATCAAGGACATGACCTAGTTCTTCCATTTTTTGTACCACGTGACCTCCGTAATCTAGATCGAAACCGAAGAGTATCCGGTAGATTTGCAAAATGCAGCCCAGGCATAGACTAACATGTTGCTAGCAAGTTACTTTGATCTTGTAAGCAACATGTTGCTATAAATAGAAAGTTCTGGCAACTAAAAAATCAGATATTGCTATCAACATGTTGCCTAGCATATGCTGGGCTTTACAAGCATCAGAGCAAGTGCAGCTTGCAATGTGTAACAGAATCATAGAAAGGAGTGTAAATTCTTGCATAAAAAACTTATGAGCAATTTTAAAAGTTAATAAAAGAGTGCATATAGAGAGAGTGGCTGCTCACATGAATCAATTGGACTGTAGTTTCTGATTCAATTTGGCATATCTTTTATGAGTTGTTGAAATCTATTTCAGTGCTCTTCAGATAGCACACACTCAAAACTGAAAATGGATTTAATCTGTAATGCTTGCACTGTTCTATTAGCTGATGGTTTATTCCTACGCTATTCAAAGTAAACAGTCTCTGTGCTTATTTTGCAACAGTACAATAAGAAACAAAAACAGTGAGCTTTCATGAATAGTCTATACTAGAAAACAGCGCACCTGTAACACAGTATACATTGCAATAAATATTATTAGTATTATAATGATAAAAGTGCACACAAAATATTTACACGGTTAGTAAAGGATAGCTTAAAAACAGAATTGAAGAATTTACAAAGCGGAAGAAACTTATAATAAACTTTCAAATTATTTACACAACAAACCAAACTGCAATAGTAATTACCTAGAAAACAACAATAATATAATTATATTTGCTTTGGTAATTCAATCCTCTTCACCTCATACAGAACCATATGCAATATTCTTGTATGTAACATCAGGCGTATGATACATTGGGTTTTCCATTTTCTCAAAGGATGCTTTGCTGACTTCTGCTTTGAAACTATTATATTCTTTATAGTCCAAATACATACAGCAGCATTTGATTGCTATCAGTATACCAATACCCAACAATATGATAAGGACCAGTAGGATAGTTACGATTGCCCAAATAGGAATAGGGAGGCAAATGCGAGGAGGCACAGCATACAAGTCCTCCCCATCAGGTCTTCTACCAGCTATATAAGTATACTGACACTCACCACTAATGAATGAGCAATCAATGTTACTATTGGGCAGTGATCCTGGTATTATGTATTCATCTGATGGAGATGAGGTGAGGAGTGCGAAATTATCACACGACCTTGAACCACAAGATATTGAACTATTTTCACTTTCAGATCTAGCAGCTTCGCCATAACATATAACACAGTCCCTTACACTGTTATCACATGA
>NW_003551265.1:0-2571 GCF_000090795.2 Amphimedon queenslandica | reverse complement strand
TTATCACAACAAATTTAGTGAAATGACCATAAACGATTAATTTATCAACTGGCTTGGTATTATAAAGAAATTGTGGTTTATCTTTTGTTGCAATGGGAAGGAACTGTCAATCAGATCGTTAAACGTTCACCAATGGATAAACGGGGAGCATTAAAACACTTTAAATTTAAACGTCCTGACATGTATTTAATTTATGCACTTCTACTTAATTAGATTTATGTTTTGCTATTGCTTTTATTGTCATGCCTATTTTATATTTATATTTTTAACAGTAAATAGCTCACATCAAGGTATGTTTTTAAAAATGCAAACAGAGTATGGGGAGTTTCCCCTCTTTTTTAAATATGCTCACTGAGCAATCTGCATGGCCTTATAGATCTGTGTAATTGAGAACCAGAAATGGCAGGTTAAAGAATCTTTCATGGAGCTCCAACTCTCCTCACACTTTTTAAGCCTCACGCTCAGTTGGGTTAATTGGTGTTTGTCTATATCTATGATTTTTCAGTGTTACATAGGCCTATAGGCCTATAGAAGTTATTGCCAGTACAAGTCAAAATTATTCTAAAAAATCAACTTGATAGTATTTTTTATGCTGATGAAGAGAGAAAACGCAGTGCTCTTGACACAATCAGAAATATTAATGAAAATGCATCGTATGATTAATCAAAAAATCAGTGTGCTGCAGGTTTATAGGAGAGAATGAAGTATTTATTGTTGAGTATGGAGGAGTTGGTAGAAGAGGCGGGGAGACTGATGAAGGGAATGAGGTCAGACAAAGAGTTGTTGGTGCATATAATCCTATGGCCATGAAGAGCCCGGCTGGAGAAGAGAAAGAAGAAGGTTTGTCTATTTTAACTTGAGGACTGAGATTTTCATTAAATCAAATTGATACTTTAGGTGAAATATAGGTTAAACCATGTTTGAAGGTGTCCACACTATTTGGAATCCAAGGGCGAAGCCCAAGGAGTTCCAAATAGTGTGGACACCTTCAAATATGGTTTAACTCATTTAAACTAACCGTGAAATATTGATTGTGCCATACTACGCATAGTGACAATGTGTTATTATTGCGCAAGACTAGCGGGCTCCATGCTATTTGGAACCCTCATTAGTGGCTAAAACATCAAAGAGAATTATGCATAGGTTAGTTTAAAATAAAGCTGGAGGTGCTGCTGTGATGATGACAGATCAAGAAATAGATAAAGAATTTAACTTATATAGGAGAAGATGATGACGATATCAATCCTTATTATGATTGAACTAGATTGTACATTTATTTTTTGGAATGACACAAAATTAAAGTTTTTATCAATAATAAGCTATGGCACTGCTGTGCAGTGTACATCTATCATCTACTGTATGCTGCATGTATGCAGTAATTCAAAAATTTTCAAAAATTTTTATTTAATTTTTTTCCGAATTTCCAAAAATTGAGTTTAGCCCCACGAAAGTACGAACTGCAAAACTCTGGAGACCAGGGTCGCCACTCATTTACTGACTGACCTGACCGACCAGAGCGTTTTTTCTCATTTACTGACGTTCGGATTGATCCGGTTTGCTCTTTTACTGACCAGTATCACTGACTAAATTGGACTCATTTACTGACTGCTGCGCTGACCAAAATGACTCATTTACTGACTGCTATATCTAACTATGACTTAGTCTCACGTAGCCAGACCAACTATTACTGACTGAATCATAGCTTATGACTTAGTTTCACGTAGCCAGACCAACTATTACTGACTGAATCATAGCTAACGAGTTATGCCAATGGGACTGCAATGCAGGCTCCGCTTGCAGTGCCCCTAACTTATAGCCAGACCTTTACCCCGCCTATTTAACTCACTTATCTTTTGACAAAATTAATAATAATACATAGCTAAAGTTAGATCTATGTCAAAATTTTTAATGCATGTTTCGAGAAAATGTGTCATTATGTGTCAAATGATTGTTTCTTAATAAATTTGAAGGCTTCTAGCTTAGAAATTTGTAGTTTTTTGGCTACTAAGCGAGTTAGAATCTGTGGCAAAGAAAATATAGAAATGTAAAATAATTCAGCACAAGTTAAATTTTTCTTACTTCTGGTACAATAATTCTTTTCATTTTTGTACCCAGAATAGACACAGCTTTATTCTCAATATCCGACTCTATCTAATCCCTGCAGGTAGTATGACAGTTCTAGTGCCTAAAATGTAAGTCTATGCTTAAAATCAAAAAGTTCAATTGGCCAGAAGTTAGTGCCACCAATATCATGTCTTAGAACAAATGCTTGCTCCTTAGCGAAGAGGCATTTCTTAGTATGAACATATAAATCTCTTAAATTTTCCTTCACAAAACATAAAACATATTATTACAACAATTACTGAAATACCTCAAATAACTTCACAGATTGTCTAATGAAGTCACGGCCGAAAACCACAAAATTTCTATAATCAGTAAATTCAAACATTGTTGCTTTAAAATAATCAATTATACATACCCCTCAGGTCTGTCAAATTTTGGATAATTTCTGATATATGTTTCATACCCATACGGCACTTCAAAAATATCCTCCGGGTTGTCGCAACTATT
>NW_003551264.1:0-2572 GCF_000090795.2 Amphimedon queenslandica | reverse complement strand
CATCCACATGACTGACTATTACAATAACATGGCATTGATTAAGAGCTTTCTGTGCTTCATTTCTCACAACTGTTAGCCACTGATGAAGCTGTTTCACTGCTTCCTTCTCCAATATATTCACTACTATCAGGAACACACCACCAGAACCTTGTAACAGATTCTCAATGACAGCACTGTGACTGGAGTAGTATTCTGAATGACCAGCAAAATCATGAAGAATGATGTTACCCAGTGTCCTGTGTTGTAGTTTATAAGGAATGATACCAGCAGTACAGGGCACTACCCCTCCAACATTTCTAAAGGAACCAAGAGTAATAGAACCAGTAGCTATGTCATTGATGACATGACTAAGAGTACTTTTACCAGCTCCAGGATTACCCACAAGGAGAACGTTAACATAAGAATCAATTGGATGAGATATTTTAATGTCACCAAACTTCTTGAAGATATCAATGACAGTACCTCTATCATACTCTCTCTCTTTAGCTAGTTGTAATGGTGTCTTCCCATTATTGTCTTTAGCCAAAGGATCACAATTACCAGTTGATAAAAAGTATTCAATAACTTCAGCTCTACCCCTCCTGGCAGCAAAATGTAGAGGTGTCCATCTGTCCTTATCAGTGGCCATTATATCACAGTTACACTCATTAATGAGGTACTTTACAACATCTATGTGTTTAACAGCACAATGAAGAACAGTCCGACCATTAGTATCACGATATTTTTCATTCATTATACGACCATTGATGTTCATGACCATACATTTCAAGGCATCAAGTAATCCTTCTCTAGCTACATAATGAAGAAAAGGGACACCATATTTATTAGTGACCATTATATCGCAGTTACACTCATTAATGAGGTACTTTACAACATCTATGTGTCTAACAGCAACATGAAGAACAGTTCGACCATCAGTATCACGATATTGTTCATCCATTATATGACCATTGATGTTCATGACCATACACTTCAAGACATCAAGTAATCCTTTTCTAGCTACATAATGAAGAAAAGGGACACCACCTTTATCAGTGACCATTATATCACAGTTACACTCATTAATGAGGTACTTTACAACATCTATGTATTTAACAATACCAATCTGACCACTATTGTTAGTAGTCATTGGATAGTGATGAGCATCAATGAGGTAACTAAAGATATCAAGTAGTTGTAATCTTTTACTAGCTACATCATGTAGGATAGTTTTTCCACCTTTATCAGTGGCCATTATATCACAGTTACACTCATTAATGAGGTAATTTACAACGTCTATGTGTTTAACAGCATGATGAAGAACAGTCCGACCATTAGCATCACGATATTGTTCATCCATTATATGACCATTGATGTTCATGACCATACACTTCAAGACATCAAGTAATCCTTCACTAGCTACATAATGAAGAAAAGGGACACCATCCTTATCAGTGACCATTATATCACAGTTACACTTATTAATGAGGTACTTTACAACATCTATGTGTTTAACAGCACGATGAAGAACAGTCTGACCATTAGTGTCACGATATTGTTTATCCATTATATGACCATTGATGTTCATGACCATACACTTCAAGACATCAAGTAATCCTTCTCTAGCTACATAATGAAGAAAAGGGACATCATCTTCAGTGACCATTATATCACAGCTACACTCATTAATGAGGTACTTCACAACATCTATGTGTTTAACAGCACAATGAAGAACAGTCCGACCATTAGTATTACAATATTGTTCATCCATTATATGACCATTGATGTTCATGACCATACTCATCAAGACATCAAGTAATCCTTCTCTAGCTACATAATGAAGAAAAGCAACACTATCTTTATCAGCGACCATTATATCATAGTTACACTCATTAATGAGGTACCTTACGACATTTACTTGCATGTGTTTGACAGCAAGATGAAGAACAGTCTGACCTCCTTCATTAGTAGTCATTAGATTATAGTGATGAGTTTTGATGAGGTACTTCATGACATCAAGTGATCCTTTACTAGCTGCAACATGTAGAATAGTATTTCCATCCTTATCAGGAGTCATTATATCACAGTTACACTCATTAATGAGGTATTTTACAACATCTATGTGTTTAACAGCACAATGAAGAACAGTCCGACCATTAGTATCATGATATTGTTCATCCATTATATGGCCATTGATGTTCATGACCATACACTTCAAGACATCAAGTAATCCTTCACTAGCTACATAATGAAGAACAGGGATACCATCCTTATCAGTAGCCATTATATCACAGTTGCAAATGAGGTACTTTACAATATCTATGTTTTCAACTTGACTAACCTGACCTCTGTAGTGATGAGTATTGATAAAGTACTTTATGATGTCATGTGATCCTTTACTAGCAACATCATGTAGAACAGTAATTCCATATTCATCAGGAGTCATTATATCACAGTTAAAGTCATTAATGAGGTACTTTATAACATCTATGTGTTTAACAGCATAATGAAGACAGTCCGACCATTAGTATCACGATATTGTTCATCCATTATATGACCATTGATGTTCATGACCATACACTTCAAGACATCA
>NW_003551263.1:0-2572 GCF_000090795.2 Amphimedon queenslandica | reverse complement strand
ACACCGCGCATGCGCAGTGTGTCTCACAAAAAAGTATACTAAATAATAATAGTTCCCAACAAGCTCATCACTCTCAACCGCTGCGATGGCTGCCACAAATGATAAACTTTTCACCAATATTCCTCAGGTGAACACTGAGAAGGATTGGCCAGTATGGAAGTTTCAAGTAACTCACGCATTGAAGGCTGCCGATCAATGGGAGTTTGTCACAGGCAGGGCTGATCACACGAGACAAAACTACGAGAGCAAGAAGCAAAAGGCTTTCTATTCAATATTGCAGTGCATCGGGCAAAAGAATATCCCAGCTGTTATGAAGTGTGATGATCCTAGGGATCTTTGGGAGACTCTGTGTCAACTCTTCGAAGAAAGACAGTGAGTAATAAGCTGTATGCTCTCATGCAGATGTATGGTCTGCGAATGAAGAGAGGAGTATCAATCCAGGACCACTTACGTCAGCTGGACGAGCTAGCAGATCACCTTGCAGCACTTGATAAAGCTGTAAGTGAGCTAGACAAGGTAGCAGTGCTTTTGAGAAGCGTTCAGGAGAGTTACCCGACGTTAGTCACTGCGTTGTTAGCTAGAGGAGATGAGGAGCTTACGTTGTTGTTTGTGAAACAGGCATTGCTCGACGAGGAGCAAAGACTAAGCAAAGATGGTGATTCTAGAGCTGGTAAAGACTCGGCTCTTACGAGTAGAGCTAGAAGCAGCAGAGGACCCCCACGAAAGAGTGTTATCTGCTTCAGATGTGGAGAGGCAGGACATTACCAGAAAGATTGCAGGAAGCAACTCGGTGGTAAGAAGAAACAATCTCACTCTCACCCTCGGTATAGACATCGTGCAGACAAAGCTGAGCAGAAAGGGGATAGGTCTAATTCAGAGTCAGAACCGGAATCACAGACATTTATTGCTAATACTGCTCTAAAGGCAGGAGCCCGAGATGAGGGATGGATAATAGACTCTGGTGCTAGTAAGCACATGACGTTTCAGAGAGAAGTCCTTCGTAACTACAAAGAATTTGAGGTACCTGAATCAGTGGGACTTGGAGACGGTCATGCAGTAAATGCTCTAGGTACTGGGAGCATCAAATTTTTGTCAAAGCTACCCAATAACAAGAGAATGATTGGGTGGATGCATAACGTGCTTTATGTGCCAAAGTTGTCAAGCAATCTATTCAGTGTGAGAGAGTCAGCATCTAATGGAAATTCTACATTCTTTGGTACTAATTGCTGCATGGATAAGGAATCGAAGAAAGCAGCTCATTGGTGTTGGATTGCCTGTTGGGAAGCTATACAGGCTAGACTGCACAATCCAGAAGTCCAACAAGCAGAGTGCATTTATCAGCAATGAAAAGAGAGAAAGTACCAGTATTGATGTATGGCACAGGCGATTAGCACATGTTAACATTCGACAGCTACGGGAGCTATGTTCCAGTGCAGATGGAATCAATATACCGTCCAGTGGAGATAGAAGTTTCTGTGAGGCTTGCATACAGGGGAAAATGCATAGACTTTCTCACCGTCCACTGAAGGAGATAAAGTCTACCCAACCACTACAATTGATACATTCAGATGTTTGTGGTCCTATGCAAACCCATTCATTGGGAGGTAGCAGATATTTTATAACCTTTATTGATGATTTTTCCTGTTATTGTAGGTCATATTTTATGAGGCACAAATCAGAAGCACTGGAAAGATTTATGGAATTCAAAGCTACAGCCGAAAAAGAGACTGGAAAATGCATTAAGGCATTACGATCAGATAGAGGTGGGGAATACACTTCTGATGCCTTCACCTCATATCTCAAGGAACATGGAATTTGAGCCGAATTTACAGCAGCGTACTCACCACAACAAAATGGGGTTGCGGAACGAATAAACAGAACACTTATGGAAGCTGCTCAATCGATGATGAGTCAGGCTCGACTTAGCAAGTCATTCTGGGCTGAAGCAGTCGCCACTGCAACTTATTTAAGAAATAGGATGGTGACTACAGCTCTGAAGAATGGATTAACACCATACTACTTGTGGAGTGGTAAGAAACCAGATTTAAGTAATATTCGTACATTTGGTTGTATGGTATACTCTCATATTCCTGAAGGGCAGAGAAGGAAACTAGACATGAAAGCCAACAAACTCCGGTTTGTGGGTTACACTGAGTCAACCAGTAACTACAAGGTGTGGGATGAGGTCAAAAGGAGGTGCTATGTGAGACATGATCTCATCTTTAATGAAGATGACTTTGGGGAGACTAATAATGTGGTTGAGAAGGAAGGTCTAGAGGTTGAGAATGAAGAACCCATAGGAACTATTTCTAGTAGTGACAACAGGCAGAGGGAGGATCCTAGCCAGGAGGAGCTACCATCTGAACAACAACCCTTGTTGCCACAACATGAAGATTCACTACCTCAATCACAGCCTGAGTCCTCCAATGAGACACAACCTGAACCACGACGATCAGAAAGATCGAGAAAGCCCCCAACACGTTATGGACGTGATGATTTTGCTGATAAAGCATGTCACTTTGCTCATCAGGCAGTCAAAATAGAAGAGCCGTTGACTATCGAAGAAGCTCTC
>NW_003551262.1:0-2573 GCF_000090795.2 Amphimedon queenslandica | reverse complement strand
ATAATAATAATAATAATAATAATAATAATAATAATAATAATAATAATAATAATAATAATAATAATAATAATAATAATAATAATAATAATAATAATAATAATAATAATAATAATAAATAATAATAATAATAATAATAATAATAATAATAATAATAATAATAATAATAATAATAATAATAATAATAATAATAATAATAATAATAATATTAATAATAATAATAATAATAATAATAATAATAATAATATTATTAATAATAATAATAATAATAATAATAATAATAATAATAATAATAATAATAATAATAATAATAATAATAATAATAATAATAATAATAATAATAATATTAATAATAATAATAATAATAATAATAATAATAATAATAATAATATTAATAATAATAATAATAATAATAATAATAATAATAATAATAATAATAATAATAATAATAATAATAATAATAATATTAATATTAATTAAAATACATGGAAGTTAATCTACCTATCTCTAAACTGAGAAGGCTCCACATCAAAGTACGATCTCAGTACATCAATATGAGCATAGGTATTGATGAACCTCTGGGTTGACTGCTTACCAGCCTGCCACAACTAGGAGGAAATAAATAAATAAATAAATAATGTAGAGTGATCAGTGTGTGTGTGTCTAGAGGTGAGTATCAGTAATGTAATACCTGAGTCCCTTGATATCTGCCCTCAGCTTCACCTCAAGCAGATATCTCAGTCCTCAGGTATTACATTACTTATACACACATACCTCCATCATATTAATTTCAACAAAATTGAGTCACATGCACATCCTTTGCCCACGCTAATCACTGACAAGGCCAAAAGATCAAGAATTAGACTCAAAGGATACACCAAAAGAAAATTACCAACAAACCCAAACCAAGAATTACTCTGGTTTGTTATTATAAGTACATGTCAATGAATACAATTAAGGACAACCCACGATAGCCTTTACAAAAAACTACCCTACATAAACACTGCCTGACACCGACTGGGTCATGTCTAGTACTGCTCGTGACAGCAATAGGTTCCGTAAAAACGGAAATTTTTGGAGGACGGACATTAAGAGTATCACTGACTCTTGATGGAAGCCCAGCAGTGTTCATTAATTATTGACAATATATTCAGTTTTGATTTATTGCTAAGAACTTCGTGTTGAAATTTTGCAAATTTTTTTAGAAAAAAAAACAAATTAAAACTTGCCAATTACGTTGTAAAAGGTAATAAAATTAATTAATTAAATTTAGCCAAAATCAGAATCAGCACTCTCACTCACGGCCTTTACATGATAAAGGGTCTCTAACTTTATGATGATGAGCATGATTCAAATTACAAACAATATTTTCAAACATTTTAAAATCATTTAAAGTTAATATACACACTTGCTTACATGTCCAGCCATTTCTTTACTCAGCTGTGATCTTAAATCATCAGTCAACAACCCATCACCTCCTCCTCCTCCTCTACTGGAGGCAGAGAAAGAAACATGACACAATGAAGTACATGAACAGTATTATAACTGATAGTCACACAGTATAAAATGATGTGGATACTAATGTAGTGGCAATACTAAATTAATTATTAACCATAAACGCTAGTGCTCCAACCCACGATACAAAAACTACATACACAACATAGCTATAATAGTACCGATATGAATTGAACTCTAAACTCTTAACTGTATTACCTCTCATTAGTTGATTCAGGACTGATGTTAGTCTCTAAAGGAGGAATTACATTAGTACCACTGGCTTGCTCCTGCAGTTGAAAAGATTAATAAATACAGAAATATTATATTTATTACCTGGCCCTCTCCTATATCTATATACCAATCCTGCTCTGCCTTTTCAGGACCTTTAGAATCCTGTTCCTCCTCAAGATCCGCCATGTTTATTAAGCCACGCCTTTTAAAGGTGGGGTAAAAGACGACGTCATATTACGTTTGCTGGAAAAGAGGGCGTAGCTGCTAGGGTCAAAATGGCGTCCGGTGGCGAGGGCAGAAACGTGTTGCAGTTCCTTCCTTTCAGCAGTAGCCTTGACCCGGGATTCTGGCACGAATTAGGGAAGAGGAAACTTGAAGAGTATCAGTTAAGAGAGGACCCGGTCCCTATCAGGGGCAGCTATGGCAACTACAGGAACATTAGCACTCCTTTCCTATCCCTGGATTATACTGCTTTTGATGTGGGATCAGAGCCTACTGGACTAGAATTCCCTTCTCCTGGTCTCCTACGAAACGTGAACACAATCGCCTCCTTCAACAACATTGACAAGAAGGAGTTACTTGATACCTGTGGTCGTCTCATTTTGGAGAGTATTAAAAATGGCGATTGCCTCAAAAACCCGTCACTCCTGACGTCATTCCTGTTACTCACGTACGCCGACTTAAAGAAATATCGTTTCAATTATTGGTTTGGATTCTCTGCCCTCTCCCCCTCCAGTCCATTCACTTATAGATCTATTAGTCGTTTGGATACTCTTTTTAAAGACTCCGACCTCCAGCACTTGGTGTCTCATTACGACGACTTTCAATCGGAACACAAAAGTGTTGGG
>NW_003551261.1:0-2573 GCF_000090795.2 Amphimedon queenslandica | reverse complement strand
CCTCTCGCTGTCGCTCCTCTTCTCGACGACGTTCTTCAGCTTGTCTCTGGGCCTCCTCTCTTCGTCGCTCCTCTTCTCGACGACGTTCTTCAGCTCGCTCCTCTCGCTGTCGCTCCTCTTCTCGACGACGTTCTTCAGCTTGTCTCTGGGCCTCCTCTCTTCGTCGCTCCTCTTCTCGACGACGTTCTTCAGCTTGTCTCTGGGCCTCCTCTCTTCGTCGCTCCTCTTCCTGATGACGTTCTTCAGCTTGTCTCTGGGCCTCCTCCCAACGACGTTGCTGCTCCTCCTGAAGCTTTGCTAAACTTGCCAAAGCTGCCGCTAATTGCTCCATAGGATCACTAACTCCTGTAATAAGACTTTCTTCCACTTCAGTACAGTCTTCCGTATCAACTGAAGTATAACTCTCTCTGAAAATATGTAATCCTCGCAACTGTCCTCTGTAGTCGTGTCTTGGTAAGTCCCGTAGAGAATACCGCCCTTGATTCTCTCGACTGTTATCCGACATAAACAGTCACACCAGACACTATAAACTTTAGTCTCTCTCTCTTGCAGAGATACAATAGTGGGTCTTTCCTCTACAACCGTTTGAGAACTATCCCACCGCTGCCACCAAAAAATGTAACAGACGCTCCAACTATCTGTTAACCAAACTTTATTCTTAATCAACACGAGACTCAACTGAGCTCAAAAACAAAACCAACTAACAAAACAAAAACTAACTCACAACTAACACACAACTAACTTATAAAGATCTTATAAATGTCCAGAAGGTTCTATAACATACAAGAATACTTTACATGATTGTTCTAGAATATACTTGAATAAACACATAATATATAATTACAATAGTACACAGAGAGTTCCGGATCCATTTAGAAACAACTTCTTACACAATAATTTATTTGTCCAAGTAAAATTTTGATCTAAAATTTTGGAAAGAATCATTACATATATTTTCCTTTCTTATCAATCCAGTTGCATGCATGCACCCACACATGCACGCATATTAATGAGTTCCTTATTATTGTTTTTCAAAAGGTCAAAGTTCAGTGCAGTCAGAGACAGCAGCAGAATAAAGAGTCTGACCTTTATAACAAGAGGGAGAGACTGAAACAAGAACTAGCGGAAGAGAAGAGAGCACATGCTGAGATTGAAAACTACCTCAAGAAACACATTGAAGTAAAATTAATGATAATAATAACAATAAATAATACATGTACATGTGACTTCGCTTGTAATTTTGAATGAATTTTGCATTTGTCTACTATGTACCAGTACATGTCTAGATTATTGTAAAAATAGAATCCATTGATTAATGAACTCTAATCTCCACATTATTTATATTTATAATTATATTTTTAAAAATAAATATTATAATATTTGCACCTACACGTACATGTACATGAGCATACGTAAATGTCATTATTATTATTGTTATTGTTGTTGTTGTTATTATTGTTGTTGTTATTGTTTAGGATCTTGATGGTAAGGTTGAGTACTGGATGTCAAAGTATGAAGAAGACTTGGAAATGAAGACCACTGAAGTACAAGAGACTAAGTCAGCCAAAGCAGCAGGACTACAGAAACTGGACGAACTATCACAAACTGTAAATAAAATAAGATAAATATGTAATATTGTAAATATTAGCATTTACTGTATTTGTGTTAATTAACTTTAATGTACACAATACTGTTAAATGTGTGTACATGTACATGTAAAATTTTGGATTTTAAGTTGATGAATTTATTGCTAATAATTATACATGTACATGTACCATTGAGCATGCACTGATAGTGGTTCGTAATGCCAAAATTCTCCTCCCCAACTATAGTACATGTACATGCATAATGTATACAGCAGTAATTGATTAATATTATTTTTCCATTAATTGTGTGTGTGTGTGTGTGTGTGTGTGTACAGTATAAGGAGAGGGAGGAGGTTGTGATTGAGCACAGAGCAATGAAGGAGAGACAAAGACTTAAAGAAGAACAAGAGAAGAAAGAACAAATGACAGCAACCAAAGTACAACAATAAAATTATAATGTGTATACATGTACAATTTTATTACTAAATATGTACATGTACGTACAGCTATATGTACATGTATGTGTACATGTAAAGTTATTCTCCCTCTGCATGTATATTGTACGTTTCTCTTTTCTCTCTCTCTCTCTCTCTCTCTCTCTCTCCCTCTCTCCCCCTCTCTCCCCCCACTCCCTCCCTTTCCCTCCCTTTCCCTCCCCTTCCTCCCTCCCTCCCTCCCTCCCTCTCCCTCTATCCCCCTCTACCCCCGCTCTCTCTCTCCCCCTCTCCCTCCCTCCCTTACAGTTACANGCCTGGTGGAGAGGTATGATGGTTAGGAAGGGACTGGGTCCTTTTAAGAAAGGGAGTAAGAAGAAAGGAAAGAAAGGGAAGAAGGGAGGAAAGAAAGGAGGCAAGAAAGGAAAGTCAAAGAAAAAATAAAAACAACAACAACTATAACAACAGGAATATAATAATAATTATTATTATTGTGTATTATTTTCAAATAATGATTATAATGTCCAGTTCAAAATCAGTACACCACTTTTAT
>NW_003551260.1:0-2573 GCF_000090795.2 Amphimedon queenslandica | reverse complement strand
TTCTGTTATCCATTGTCTAGCCGGGATCGAAGGGTTTGTGTCTCTGCTCCTACAGTTCCCTACCCCTCAAAAGAAATCTGACAGTAATCTTATTTCTTCTTTGCAGTTGGTCATTCAACAGTGTCAGAATTGGAGTCTGAGTAGCATCAAACCTAACAAGCTTCTGCTCGCTATCTCATCTCTAGCTCCTCATCTCGTTACTATTCATGGTCAAAGCCAACAAGATGCCGGTGAATTTTTATTGTGGCTTTTGGATGCTCTTCATGAAATGCACAAAAAAGCAACTAAAGTTGACATGACTGAAGAGAAACAGAGTCTGATTGCTCAACTAAAAAGTGAAAAAGATACTATACAATCCTTAGAGATGAGATCTGACGATATTGAAACTTATCGTGATAAACTGATAAAACTCTCATCAGTCGACTATTCTATTCTTGAGCAAGAGAATATGTCATCGATATACAAGATGTGTTGTGGCCAACTATTTGAAGCACGTGAATGCCAACAGTGTAAAAGAGTGTCCACCAATATTGAGTATTATACAATACTCACATTACCTGTCCCACAAAACACTAACAGTGACATCCGGCTCTGCTTTGAACTTTTTAGTCAGATAGAGAGCTTGAATCATTCACATAACATGTTTCGTTGCACTTGTACCATCAAAGAATCAGATTTTCCAACTTCTGCCAGTAGATTAGCATGCCTTAGTTATCTACCATCACATCTCATCATTCAACTTGCACGTTTTTCATATGACTACGCTCGCAAACAAGCACTGAAGAATCAAACACCAGTTGTCTTTCCTGTTACTGGTCTAGATTTGTCTTCTTTTACACTCAGCTCTAAACTAAAAACTCCTCTAGATGCTAGCCAGCCAACTTTGTATGATTTGTGTGGGTTTTGTGTTCACACTGGTGCACGTACCACTAGCTATGGCCACTATATTGCTTATAGCAAGGCTAAAGATGGAGCCTGGTATCGCTTTGATGACAACTATGTCTCACTAGTCAACGATATTGAAAAAGAAATCAAGCAACCTTTTGTTTCACAAAACACTTATTTAATATTTTACAAAGCTAAAAGACACTGAATATAAAAATAATAATAATAATGACAATAATAATAATGATAGCAATAATACTTAATTATTTTGATATTGACTAGCATGGTGAGAATTGGATGTATCAGGGATGTTTTTAGGGTCTATAGATGGTTCTGTTGCAAGTGCTGGAGTTTGATATTGGTAAACAGCTACACCAGATGACATAACACTGTCTCCTGGCCCTCTTAGTGCTACTCGGGAAAGCTCTGATGTCTCAGTATCAACACAAAGCATAGGATTTGATGACTCACGAGAACCTGGTTCACTAGTAGCCCTTAATGTAGTTTTAGAGCTAGGAACATCAAACCCCATACTTTCCCCAGGGAACACTTCTTGATTAGAAATCACTGGATCTTTGTATAGAGTTGAATTGTCAGGAATAGAGAGCCCTCTTTGGAAGCAACCATGACCAGTACAATTACAATCAGGTCGATGAGTAAGATCCTGAGACTTATAGGTTTCAAGTGACTCTATTAATAAAATAAATAATACATAATAGCTACTGTTACACAAATTCTTTTACTTGATACATCTTGTTTATTTTTTTGCTGGTCGATGGATACATCTTCACCAAGTGGCTCTGTCACTCGTTTTGTAGATGATGATGAATGATCTGTAGCGTCTAATGTATTAACAGGTTCAGGAAGTTGAAGAGATGGTTCATGGCCAAACAGACTGTCAGGAGGCTTCTTATCAAAAGTTCTTGCTACAAAAAAAGAACAAAGCATTTTTAACAATACAATGTAGTGTGTAATGATACAATATTCACAAACTAAATAAAGACTAAAAAAAACAAAAGTGCTTGCAAACTTAAATTTTTTTGCCTGTAACTGCATGTATTTAAGTATAGGTTATACAAGGAGTTAAGGCATCTTGGCTTTTATAATAATGAGGCTTGTTATAGGCCTGAGGTTGATAGATACCAACACAGAGTTGTATAACATATTGACATAAAGCACTAATGTTCAATTACATGTACAACTAATTAGGTGAAGCCCTTCTACACAAGATTTTCAGTCACGCCCCATCTGTTTGCCTGTATGCGTATGCGGGGGTGGTGCAGAAGAGTCTGGTGACAGTGCTACAGAATTTGTTGCAGAAAGGAATGCAATAATTAGTAGTTATTAAAGTTATTAAAACATTCTGTCACATGATAACTTTCTTTTTGAGGCTTTTCTTGACAAGTAAGCCTCCTTGAATGAGGAGAGCAGCAGTAGTAAAAGGCAAGAAGAAATTTATCAAAGTTCTAGTTAATTCATGGGCAATATATGCGGGAGTGAAAACAGAAAATCCGTATACTTTTCAACCAAGTTTAACACAAGAATTCTTCATATTCTTCTCTTACTTCCTCTACAGTTAGCTTCTGTTCCTTTGCTAGCATTTATCGTATCTACGGCAGGTTTGTCAGTCATACTTGTAGCCATTTTGAATAGGTCACATGACAAAGTTACTTCCACGTGAGTGCTGC
>NW_003551259.1:0-2573 GCF_000090795.2 Amphimedon queenslandica | reverse complement strand
GTTCACTGATAATATAGAACTAGGAACAGCATTGCTACAAGACTATGGTGAGTACATACATGTACCAGAAATATAAATTATTTTATTTCTTTATGTTAATTTTAGACAAGCATCTTGTCACTAATATACCAAAGATTTTATCTTTACATGGAAAACAGGTCTTACAATACATCATAATACTGATATTGACTGATTAATTAAAGGGTGAAATGAAACTTTGCAAAAATGGTCTTAAATTATTTGAAATGATTAAGATAATTAATGGATGTTATCTTAATCATATTCATAATTCAGATAATGAATACCAAAATTGAATTATATGATTCTATGATATTTACCATGTAGATACAAATATATGATAATATCAGTTTTTTAAATACAAGTAAAGGAAAATTTTATGCATATCTAATGTAATGTCTGTACATCCATGCAATATAATAATAATTATTGCTGTTTTGTAGGGAAAAAAACCATTTCTTATATTTGATTCACATTTTCCTCAACTTTGTGATACTATGGCTACAGAGCTTAATATTATAAAAGCATCATCTCATTGTATATCACTGATCAGTGATGATGTATTTGATAAAGCTACAACTTCTACTATTCCTGTATATGAGAGAGCACAGGCACTTCTAAGAGAATTGCGTCGTAATCTTAGAGCATCCAGTGATCAATGCCAGTATTTAATGCAGCTAATTAGCATATTCCATAAAATAAATGACCCAGTTTTATCTAAGATAGCTGATTCAATGAAATCAGAACTGTAAGAGCAGCTTTTTAAATAACACCAATATTTAGTATTATGTCTGTTTACTTTTTGCTTATTATAATGATTATTTTTTTTTTGAAATTATGACCTTATAGTATAATTAATATCAAGAGTAGATAATTATTATCTACTCTTAATATAATGACGATATTGCAATATATATGATGCCACGCCTAGCCCTCAAATAATGACACCAGTTCAAGTTGCAGCTTGAGTCTGCTTGACCTTAACTTGCTCGCTTTCTTGAAAAGAATGTCATTCTCTTTTTTTTCCACTTCTATATGCATCATTGTATTGACTGCTCTAATCTTTTCAAATGTAACGGGTAAGTTATTTAAGTATTTTCTCTGCACTTTCTCTTAATAGGTACCTGTACAGAAGGTAGTATAACATTATTTGGTAGTACAAGAGAATATGAAGGACTAGTATCAGTTTGTTATAATGACACCTGGTCTGTTCTGTGTGCTGGTACTGACAGCAGGTGGAATGTAGACACTGCCACCATTGTATGTAGATCACTCAACTATAAAGGAGCTGGCAGTAAGCATTTGTACATGATCTGTATTCTTTTATTTGCTATTATTATTGCAGTAATTTTTAATGGCTATATATATATAGTATATTTTTCATTACATCTGCATGTACAAACTAGAATCATAACAAAATGGCTGAATGTGCAAAAATTAAATAATCACAACTCTTCTTCTATTACTCTAGCTCTCTTTCTCTCTGTTTCTCTAGTTATATTAAAGGATCATGGCTGGTCCAATGGCACTTCTTCATCATTACCAGCTGTCCAGTTCACCTCCTCTCAGTGCACTGGTGGTACTGCTAACATTATCACTGATTGTGCTAGTCTTGAGTCCATTACTTATTGTCCTGAACACCAATACAGTGGAGTACTCTGCAGCAGTAAGACATCAATATAATAATAGTATAATAATCAGTTTATTATTGAAATTATTATACTATAATTATGTGTATATTATAATATTTTTATTTATTTCATAGATCCAGATGCTACTGCAGCTGCTAATGGAGATACGGCTTTATTTAGTTTCCTGTCCGCTAGTAATTTAGGATTACTGCTAATCTATTACAATGGCAGCTATGGTACTGTCTGTGATGATGAATTCTCAATGAATGAAGTTCAAGTGTTGTGCACTGAGCTGGGATTCAGCTCTGATAATGGAAGTAATAATTATTTATTTATTTAATATTTATTTATTTTTTTTTATTTTTTATTTCTTTTTTCAGTTGCAGTTTCAAGTGAGAAGTTTGTATTCATTCAAGATGAATTCCAAGTTTATCTTGATACCATCCGTTGCCGTAGCTACATAGACACGACCATTGGTCGCTGCCTAAACGACGGGTTTCGTTCAACAAACTGTGACACAATTGAATCAGTTGGAATCATATGCCAGGGTAAAAGAGAGTCATCAAATCATGTGATAATCATACGATATCATACAGTTCAAGGTGGTTCCTGTAAGAATGGTGATGTTAGGTTAATGGGCGGGACAAGAGCAGCTGGTCGTGTGGAGTTATGTATTGGAGGCCAATGGGGGACCATCTGTAATAAAGGATGGAATGATAAGTCCGCTAATAGAGTCTGTAACCAGCTGGAGTATAAGAAAGGAAGTGAGTGAGAGAGAGAGAGCAAATGATGTTGTAATGATGTTTCAATTGTCCTATTATACATGTACAGTGTATATGCTATGCCTGCATGTGCATGTTAATTGTGTTAATTTCTAAATCAATTAAAGTATACTAAGTGAGACTATGCATACAGTTTTATGTA
>NW_003551258.1:0-2574 GCF_000090795.2 Amphimedon queenslandica | reverse complement strand
AGATTACTAGTACTGGATAAAAGTACTGATAATGATATTAAGCATTTAGAAGGAGGTTCAAGCTATTTGAAGGACATATTTTTTAAAGGAGATACTTTTAGTTTATTTGGACTGCACAAATACCAAGTATACAATGTATATGTACATGTACATGTGCCATTTGGTAACTGTAACAATAAGAGTTACATGTAATTATATTGTTTGTATTTTTATTTTTGTATTCCTTTTACTCTCTTAGTTCTTGCTTTTTCTTTTCTGCTTTCAGTTGCTATATGTGTCATCAGATCTTGAAGATTATCAAAAAGAATTCAAATATAGTTTGATGTACAGATATGTTGATTTTCATATCAACTGCATACTACTAAAAATTACAATACCTCCAGCTCCTGGAGCTGAAGCCACACCCATTAATGAATTAAGTGGAGTTAGAGAAACTGAGAGATTGAGGAGAGAAGGAGGGATAGTAATGAATATTATCTCAACTAATGAAGAAAAGATGGGAGAAGGGAGAAGTAAGAATAAACTTTTAATGAGTTTGTGATTTTTATCAAAAAAAATATCACCACAAACAAAAAATTTTGATGCACATATAAACCATAGTTGTATAGCTGTATTTCTTGGCCTGAAATTTTCATTGTTCATTTCATTTTTATAAATTTTTGTTGGAAATTTTTGTAATTTACAAAATTTTTTTAATGCTAAAAAATTTAGTGGAATTAATTTTAGTAGATTTGAGCCTGCATGGAAATTAATTCCACATGAAATAAACTACAACATTATATTTTCTTATTATTATTCATTGTTATACAGAGATACAAGTTGAAGTTAGTAACACAATAAAACTTTCTCAGTTGAAAGTGAAGCTAGTTCCACTGGTTGGTGTACCATCTGCTGGTTTTAAAGTATGTAGAATCAATGATAATGAAGAATATGAAATAAAGAAACTGAATGAGACATTAAAGGATATTAAATCTGGATCAGAGGTACAAGTAGTGTCACTAGCATGTTATCTGATTCACTTTTCTCCATCTCGATCTGTTTCTTTGCTTCATGTTTAGTTGATAGTAAGATTGCGTATGGCATTACAAGAAGGAGAAGGCAAAATTCAGTTATACTTATTACAAGTTAATGATACTGAGGTAAAATTTGTAAAAACATTATTCAACCATAGCAAGAGTACTCTTGACCATAGCTATGATTCAACTTACTTTTAGTTTTGTAACTTTATGATGGAGTCTATTGTTGCTAAGGGTACACCAGTGAGAGAATTTAAAGAACAAATTATTGAAGAAGCAAAAGTACAAGGACTTGACTTTGACCTTGAAATAGACAAGTAAGTACATCATGTGACTATCATGTGACTATCATGTGACTTATTGTGTAGAATGAGATTACGTAAAAAGAATGGAGTCTCCCCTGGTAGAGTTCATCTTGATTGTGAGTATCTTGATCATGAGCATGCTGTGAGCATGTATGTAGAACTATTGAAAGGTCAGTATTAGTGTTGTTCCAGTACAACTTTTATCATTCTAGTTCTAGTTCTGGTTCTTGTACTGTTGATTTAATATTTTAGTTCTAGTACTAGTTCTAGTGCCATGGGAAATTCGAATTTTAGTTCTAGTATTAGTTCTAGTGCCATTGGAATTTTGAATTTTAGTTCTAGTATTAGTTCTAGTGCCATAGGAATTTTGAATTTTAGTTCTAGTACTAGTTCTAGTACTAAAAGTTAAAAAATTTTGGTTCTAGTACTAGTTCCAGTACATAATACTAGTTCTAGCACAAGTTTTAAAAGTATAGCTTTAGAATTACACTTATATGTAGCTCTAAGGCCATTATAGGTGCAATTGCTTAAGTTGCTTTAAGTGGAGTATGACCTATTTTGTTGTGCATTTATGAATTATTGTTTTAGTTCTAGTTCTACATAATAATCTCATTCTAGTTTTAGTACTAGTTCTAGTACTTGGTAAAATCTCATTTTAGTTCTAGTTCTAGTTTAGCTCCATAGTAATGATTTCAATCTAGTTCTAGTATTAGTTCTAGTCATTCAGCTCTTATGTCATTTTAGTTCTAGTTATAGTTCCTGTCTTAAAGAAATTTTTTTCTAGTTATAGTATAGTTCTAGTTCACTATAACTAGTGTCAGTTTTAGTTCTAGTTCTAAGAACTAGAACTAATTCAGAAAAGCCGTACTAAAATTAATTTTAGTTCTAGTTCCGAAGAACTAGAACAACACTAGTCAGTATCTCAGTAAATGTACAACTATAGCTGAAAATTTTTACAACCTTGGGGCTAGTCTCGCTAATCAGACCATTCCCTAGCCTATAGTCATTGGGGTGGACGATGGGGAAGGGTCTGGTACATTGTTTTACAGTATGTAGTCTTGTTCTTACATGTACATGTACGTCCAGAAATGGATGTGACCAATCAGATTCAGTTATCCATGACACGTGGCCACAAGTCACATTAAATATTAAATATCAAAATGGCATATTTTCAAGTGCTGTGGAGAGAATACTGAAAAACACAGCTACATAGTGGTAGAATCAAGCATCTCTTTCATTCTGAAGAGGTGTCT
>NW_003551257.1:0-2574 GCF_000090795.2 Amphimedon queenslandica | reverse complement strand
GATAGTAAGTCACAATAAATATAATATATTAGTATATTATAAATGATGTACATAATATCTTAACTGCATAGAGAGATAGTGAAAATCAATAAAATGACTTCTTCTAACCTCATTAGGTCTTGCTTTACGTCTTGTGTCAAACAGTAACACGACCCGTGACACTGATGGTCGTGTGGAGGTGTACCATGGTGACCAATGGGGGACTATATGTGATGATTACTGGAGCTATCCTGATGCTGTTGTAGTATGTAAGCAATTAGGATACCCTACTGCATTGGACTCTTACTCGTAAGCACACACACACACACACACGTGTGTACTATTATTATTATTATTAAATATTGTTTTTCTTGTAGATATGCTCATTTTGGTGCTGGTACTGGTACTATATGGATGGATAATGTCCAGTGTAATGGTAATGAGACTAGTATTGGACAGTGTAAGTTTAATGGCTGGGGTAATCATAACTGTGGACACTATGAAGATGCTGGAGTTAGTTGTGCACCTGGTAAGTTCATAAACAATGTAGTAGCTGTTTTATATGTAATGATACAACCATGGCTTCCCACAAAGCAATCTAAATGAGCTAAATAGCATCATTATTCATGAGTTGACAAGTATTGCAATACTACAGTATCAACTTTAAAAATTCATAAAAAGTCCAACTTTGATCAGAATCAGCTCAAGTTTTCTACATAACATAAGTAAATGGATATGTATCAGAAAAATGGGGAATTCTCTTCTTCTCATTTTTGACAAAATTTGGCCAAAATCCCTGTACTATAATACACTCCGCCTTCCGCGAGGGTCAGGCCCGCCTGACTATCCCGGTACGTGAGTATAATAAATCCCTGCTTCAGGTGAGAGCTCGTGTTTCACTCTACAGGGCCGAGATTTGCTTCAGAGGTAGAAAATTCCATCTAACAAAAAAACAAAAAGAACGATTTTGTCCTAACTTCGTTGTTTGTGAGTTACAGTTGCTCAAAGTTTGATTTAGCCTCTTTGAAAATTTTTCAGGCGGCACTAAGGAAAGCAGGAACAACCAAACTCTCTCAGTCTCTTTTAAATATCTAGGAAAATTTTTTGTGCCAACTCCTTCTTTGAATAGAGCTTCAGATGTTAAAATAAATTTCAGCTTTTCTTCTTTCTCCTACCCATGTGCCATGATTTAGCTAGCTAGCTAGCTAGCTAGTTGTTGACCACACCCACTTATTTTAATTATCATTATAACTATGCAGTCAATAATAATAATTTTTTTCAAATTGCTTAAAATATCACAGTACAAGTAACACATATGACTCAGGTGAATTCCAGCAGGCGAGTCCATTGCACTATAGTGCTTCATTTCCTGTTGCAACCAGTCAACCACAATGGCCACGTGTGACATAGCCTATGGTTCATACAAGTGATAATTTTAATTACTGATAAATGATAATGATATTATATACTTCCCTCGTAATGAGCTGTTTCTGATCTCACCCTTTTACACATTCCCACTTAAAGCTATAAGCAGTGCACTATAATAACATTAGTCACTCTGTTTAGGTGACCTTTAATCAAATGCTTTGTTGTATATACTAGAGCTAGTTTAATCTACCTTTAGACCATACATGGAAGAAAGAGGGTGGTCAGTTGGGGTCTATTCGACCATATTTGGTCTCTGTAGAGGGAGAAAAATAGGGCAGCAGATCCAATTTTATGTAGCTCAATCTATTTATGGTGTCTAAGAGCAGGGCCGCTGAGAGCTTTGGAGGGGCCCATGAAGGAAAATTGTGGCGCGCGCGCCAAAAAATTTTGGAGTTTTAATTATATTCATAGTGGGTGTGGTCAAAATTAATTAATTTTTACCTGCACGCATGATAAAATGCACTTTGTCTATTAAATTTTAACTAGCTAGGAAGATTGATTTTGATGATATCATGACCTTTTTGCTTGGCAAAAGGCCAGAAGGGCCCATCTTCTGTAATAATTTTGTTTAATTAAGTTCTTAAAAAATTTCTTGGGGCCCTTAAAATTGTGGGGCCCAGGGCATTTGCCCCTTTTGCCCCCCCCTCTCAGTGGCCCTGTCTAAGAGTAGTTCCATATCCCTAGAGTATTCTGTTCTTATGACTCTTACTCTATGATGCCTAATTGGAGTTTAATAGGTTCTGATTCACACGGCTTTAGAAAGCCATCTATTAATGACATTCCTTAGTTTTAGTTTATTGTCTTTTTTCCTGTATACATATATAATTAAGTCATTATCACATGGTTGTCTGTGAGTGTCTGTGAGTCATCCTTTTGCAATTAGATACTTAATGCAGCACATTCTTTGCACATACATGTACATTTAGAGTCATTGAGAAATTGGTGATCTATGCTTTTAATAAAATGTCCACTTATTTGTTAATCTATTTTAAATTTTCTCCTCTCTCTCCCCCTCTCTCCAGACTCTCCCCCCTCCCTTCCCCCAAAAGGGACTTCTAAGTCTAAATGTTAATCTATTGAAGTGTATATTTGTGGTAGATATACCCACCTGTTAATGTGGTCTCTAATTTTATTGGCAGTACTTGATTTGCATACAGTAAGCTGTGT
>NW_003551256.1:0-2574 GCF_000090795.2 Amphimedon queenslandica | reverse complement strand
GAGCTACAGATAAAAAGTAATAATAATACATAAAAAATTAGCATGAAGTGTTGACAATATTTACCTCAATATTATGGTTGATGCTCAATGACAGAATGTTTGATGGTAGAGTCACGCTTACATATGCAGAAACATAAATTTGCAAATCAATGATCTTTTGTGTTTTGTCAGCTCCTGATACATCTTCATCTAATTTTTTATTGTAACGCGTAAATTTTACAAAACCAACCTAAATAATAATAATAATAATAATAATAATAATAATAATAATAATAATAATAATAATAATGATTATAATAATGGCATCAAATATTGCTATTACATAAAATTATTTTAAAGAATTTTTAAAGTTGCTCAAAAATCTAGGCAATAATAATGTTACAAGTATATGTAGGATCTTTGGCCAAATTTCATCAAAATGACAAGGAAAAAATTCTTCATTTTTTACGGGTTTTTCACAGGTTTTGACATAGTGCTTAACAGCTTATTAGTAGATTTATAAAATTGCTGCAAAATTTGACAAAACAGTCTATATTTATACATTACAAGTTTCATCAAAATTGTAAGGAGAAAAATTCTATATTTTTCCTGATACATATACATGTCTTTGTGCTGCATAGAAAGTTTGAGTTGATTCCGATCAAAATTGGATTTTTTACAAATTTTTAAAGCAACTCAAAATCTGGACAAAATGCTATAGCATATGACTTGCTAAAATCAGCTGAAACTTTTTAATGCATGTAGCATAAGGACATGAATGCATATCAGAAAATGTAATAAAAATTTGAGGTGATTTTGGAACATTTTAAGGAAAAAACCATGGGCTATAGCCTTGGGTATCGGCCCATTTAAAAAAATGTCATAACTCAAAAATACTTTGCCAGAATCAGCTCAAACTTTCTACATAGCATAAGGACATCAATATGCATCAAAAAATGTAATAAAAATTTGGGGTGATTTTAGAGCCACTTTTTGGAAAAACCATGGGCTATAGCCCTGGGTATTTTTAGAAAATTGACCTATTTAAAAATTGTCATAACTTGAAAATACTTTGCCAGAATCAGCTCAAACTTTCTACATAGCATAAGGAAATCAATACGCGTCAGAAAATGCAATAAAAATTTGGGGTGATTTCCGAGCCATTATTGGCCCATTTTTAAAAATTGTTATAACTCAAAAATTTTTTGCCAGAATCAGCTCAAACTTTCTACATAGCATAAGGACATCAATATGCATCAAAAAATGTAATAAAACTTGTGGTGATTTTAGAGCCATTTTTTGGAAAACCATGGGCTATAGTCTTGGGTATTTTTTTTTTAATTGGCCCATTTTTAAAAAATGCTATAACTCAAATATTAATTTTTGCCAAAATCAGCTCAAACTTTCTACATAGCATAAGGAAATCAATATGCATCACAAAATCTAATAAAAATTTGGGGTGATTTTAGAGCCATTTTTTTGGAAAAACCATGGGCTATATTATAGCCTTGGGTATTTTCAACAATTAGTCTGTATTAACAACTTGAAAATTTTTGTTGGAATTAGCTCAAACTTTCTACATAGCATAAAGGTCTAAGTCACAGCTGATTTTGATAAAAAAATTTCTCTAAAATTTCACAAAAACCTGTACATGCTTATAAATAATTCCTAAGAGAGAATTCTACATTATCTCATTTGTGTGATGTCTAGACATTATTATTGTATGAATCAAACTTGAACTTAAATTTAATACTATTATCTTTCTCATCTCATTGTCTGTCCATAGCAAGGGCAACTACATTAGTTAGTACCCATATTAATCAGAGCAAAGCAATGAATATGTGCAATTTGTTTAACACTTACTCGATCAAAGACGTGTGACAATGCTTCCCCAATACCAGATTCACTGCCAAAACTGATACACAAAGCTCCTTTATTAGTAGGAGAATATGCAGAGAGTCCTAATATTGCACCTCTCACTGAGCCTGGCACCTTTATACATATATATAGTGTATAAGTAATAATGATAATAAATAAATAATGATTCTTATACCTCAATGCTAGTTGATCTGTCAATTGTTTTAAATGATTGGTATGGGGTCTTGTTGTCTTTGATAGAGAATGTCCAAAACAGTTCACCCTCTTTGTCATTCACATTATCTAATAATACAAAATTACTTCTAGTTCTAGTATACGATTACTATAATAAGTAATGAGAACAGTAGTAATGTAATTGCAAAGTATGCACACAACACACAAATCTAATTATTGTCTCACCAATTTTATTTCTATGCAGTGTCAGTGTCTCTTGTTCCCTCTCTTTTAGTCTCTTTAGTTCAAGCTCAACCTGTATCTCTTTAAAGACTGATCCTAGTCCAGCATTAGTACGATATAGTTTGAGCAACATGAAATCCAAATCTGTCATCACTCCGGGTGACCTGAATCGCCATGGTAGCCAAGAGAAGAGAGCTGCTAGACACTTGTTACATCGACTAAAACGAGAGAAAGGAGCAACATAAAAACGAGAGTTTATTCCAGAATTGAAAGAGAACTCAGCCACACTTTTAGCACCTAATTCAACAGGATGACCAGCAA
>NW_003551255.1:0-2574 GCF_000090795.2 Amphimedon queenslandica | reverse complement strand
GCCGCTTCGCGGCCTTAGCCATTCTGTAATTATTCGCGGTCATAAAAAAATTTAATTAAAAACCATGGAAACCGAGGTGTTATTTTAATTGAAAATGGTGCGATATTGAAGGAAAGCACCTTGCCGCTGTGTTCTTGAGCTGTTGTTCTTCTTGTGTTACTAAGCCTTGGGCTCTTTGGAGCTGCTTTTACTTGTTCTTTTCAGAACTACTTTCTCACCATATCTTGGGACTCTCCACCCATTCTACTTAGTGTATGTTATTTTATTAACTTGGGTGTAGTCATGGTGTTGTTTATTATCACCAGCACGTGGAACAGCTACAATTTGCAGCAAAGAGGCTGAAAGAGCTCTGAGGTAGAGGTCCATACAAGAAGTTAACAGATAGGGAAGGTCTAGCTATTGGTGAATGGCTCCACTATAGTTGCTAAAGAACAGATGAATAGCTGAACACTAAACACATGGTCTTATTGTCATAGCAATGCTCTAACAGTTTCCATGGTTTTTAAATCAATTTTTTAATGACCGCAAATAATTGCAGCCGCGAATATATCCTGACATACATGTACGGTAGTTAAATTACCAAAAATGAAGCAAATGAGCTGTTAATTTTGTAATTATAAAAAGGTGTGGCCATTGGGCGTGGTTACTACTCTACTTGGTACAGGGATTGGTATTGAGTATTTGGTATCGGAGGCCTGGTATTGGATAAATGAGTACTTTGGCCTACCTCTAATGACAATTCCTCGAATTACATATACATGTGTTTGATGGTGTAGGTATTAACCTAAAGATATCAGTAGTTGATCTCTCAACTGGTAAAGTAAGACCAGCTAAACCAGTGAGAGGTGAAGAAGGTTGGACTGTTGGAGAATTGAAACAATATATAGGAGAAGTAAGAGGAAAGATAGTACTGTCATTTTATATTGATCATCCTCTCCTACCCTCTCTCAATCTGATCTTTAGTTATTTAATCTCAATTCATCATGTATGAGATTATTAATGCTTGATAAAGCTCGCTCAGTCATACATCTAGAAGATGTTGAAAGCTGTCTAAAGGAAGTGCTCTTTAAAGTCGTATTTAATACACAAAAACGACACAGAAAGCAACTTGTAGTACCAATAGTAAGTGCTAATTGGGGCAAAGCCCTTACTCATGAAGTACTGTTTGTTTGTCTGTATGTATGTATGTTGGGGCGTGGTCAGGGGCGAAGCCTCCACATTCTTTGAGTGCTAATTATTATTTGTGTACATTTACCGGTACTCACACACTCTGTCTGTATGTCAACCAGAAACTGCAACAGTAACTATCAATCATGCAATGCATTGGAACAAGTCAGGACAATCATGCATGCCTGATTTGATGGATCCAGTGCAACCATAATGACGTACATGTATATGCTTTTATGCTCTACATTCTCCTTATGGGTTTCTTTTGTCAGGTTAATTAGTTTGGCCGAACAAAAGGAAGATGCTATACATTATTTTAATATTTTTCTCCTCCTTACTGTATTTTTTCATACACACACATGCTCTCTCCTTTCTTCTTAGATATATGTATCATCAGATCCTATAGATTTTTTAGAGGATTACAAAGATAGTTTGATGTACAGATATGTTGTTGATTTTCTCTGTAACTCAATAATACTATTGGACATTACACTACCTCCTCCTCAACCTGAAGCCACTCTCAGTACAACTAATGTACCTGAAGGAGGAACAATAATGAAAATTATATCAATAGAAGAAGATAAAAGAAGTAATAATATTATAAAGATTATTAAATATTATGTTATTCAATACAGAAATACAAGTACAAGTTAATAAGAGAATAAAATTAGTTCAATTGAAGAAGGAGCTAGCTCCACTGATTGGTGTACCACCTGCTGGTTTTAGAATGTATGGAATCAGAAATAATGAAGAATATGAAATGAAGAGACTTCATGAGACATTAAGGGATATTAAATCTGGATCAAAAGTATTTTTGTGTCATTTAACTCATTTCTCTTTTCTCTTACATGTATATCAACTCTAAGTACTAATAACTCATCAATTTCTTTATTACTTTGTTTATCTCCTAGTTGACAGTAAGACTGGGTAGAGCATTAGGAAAAAGAGAGAGAAGAATTAAATTATATTTATTACAAGTTAACAATACAGACGTAAGAATATTAATTATTATAATTTTATATTATATTTTTTATGTTTTAGTTTTGTAAGTATATGATGGAGTTTATTGCTGCTAAGGGTACACCAGTGAGGGAATTTAAGAAACAAATTATTGAAGAAGCAGAAGTACAAGGAATTGATTGTGATCTTGAATTAGACAAGTAAGTACATCATGTGACTATCATGTGACTCATTGTGTAGAATGAGATTACGTTACAAGAATGGAGTGAACCCTGGTACAGTATATCTTGATCATCAGATGATTGATGCTACTAAGGAAACATATTATGTGGAACCATTGAAAGGTCAGTCAATATTTTCATTTAAACTGTAGAACAGTATAGCAGGATTTATTTTTCGTGAAATTGACTAAATTGGTGACTTTTAGATTAAATTTTGGTGACTTCA